>NC_069509.1:35487492-35624992 GCF_027579735.1 Bombina bombina
TTTGTTGGTTTAATGTACCATAAATATTGCTTCTGACTGTAAGGGTAAAATATACCTCTTTGGTTTCTATATGAACATATCATGGTTTATAACTTTTTTAGTTTGGATATAAGTTTCTTCTAAATCAGGGCCACATATGGCCATAGATTTTGTGGGCACAGTAAAATGCAAAACCAAAAAATGTGTGCTCTGTGGGCATTAGGTGGGTGCCCTATTCAAAAAGGATGACCTTCGTGGAGTCATTCTGAAGTATGCTCACAGGCTGAATTTTTCAATGAGATTTCTCTAGAGTTATTCACTGGTTGTTCATGCGTGTGAAGTAATTAGTAAAGTAATCTGCTAATCATTCTGAAGTCATTACCCAGAATGTTTTACCTTAGCTGGTAACTCTACAAGCCTGATGATGTCTGATGATGTGCAAATGACTTCTAAAGTAGTTTGATGATCATCAAATAACTTCATGATGGTCTCTAAAGTAATCATGTTTGTCTTGGATGGGCACCCAAGACAACCACAACTCAAAAGAGTCCTCTGGAATAAGAGAACAGCAGATAGAGGGTTCCTTACAACCTTACCTAAATCTGGTCCGATGTCTCTGCACTTTTTAAAGGAAATATATTAATTGTGTGTTTAATAGTTATAAGGGTTCTAAAATATTGCTCTGCCCCCCCCCCCCCATATGTTAGGAAATTGGCCATCACTGTTGTAAATGAACGAGCCTATTCATTTACAAATATTGCATTTCTCTATTGACACAAACCATATAATTCAGCACCAGTGACAGTTTTACGCAAATCAGACTACATTTGGAATGATGAATAGAAAGGTTTTTCCACCAAACTGCTTTTAAGGTGGTGCTTTGTAGAAGCCAAATCTTCTTAGGCTGCAATACATTTAAGTGATATTATGGTTAAAACTTTGGCAGATATCTTATTTTATAATCTAAAGAGTTTGTAGCGTTAACTTTTGAACTGATGTAAATATTGTGACATCTATCTTCTTCCATTTGGTCCACTATCTTGGGTCGTTGCCCTCTTTGGTTGTTTTGGGAATCTGGGAACAAAAATTATATTGAAATATGCTTTCTCACGTGTCCATGCATGCCGTGTGTATGTAGCATTACTGTTTTGTGTTGTGTTGCTCAAGTTTTGGATATGAGCACTAAAACAAATCATCTTCATATTATAATCTACTGTCAAGGCCCTCTTGTTCTTTTCTAGGTATTCCTTCTCTTTTCTTGGTCCTTCTTCTTATGCTAGTTTCCATTTCAGATTACATTGGTGATGTCAATCATTTTTGTCAGCCTGATAACCATTAAAAATGTCTGTCAAAAAAAGATAACTCCATATGGCAGGGGTTGCCAAATTTACGACAGTTTTTGGCTCCTGTTGACTATAATTAATGGTCAGTTTGTATTGCACCCATGGCTTAGTGTATGTCTTTAATGGACTTTTTTGGCTTCCTCTACTAATCATAAATGGTCAGAATGCCCTTTACAACTAGTATTCCCAAAAGTTAAAGAGGAAAAACAAACACTTTATAGAACCATATGAATATGGAAGGAATATGCTGACTCTAATATTTTATATAGTAAAAGTTCCTAGAAATATGAACATAAAATATATTTAATCATGAAATAATATATATTAAAGTAAAAAAAAACGTATGTATGTAAATAAAATGTTGTTTAAAATCATGAAGAACATATATAAACTAACATAACTTATTAAATATTTATGTATGCAGATGAAGGTAATAAGCTCAAAACAAGTTTTTTACACCATCATGTTAGTGTTGCCAAGCAACATACTATTGTTCTTCTAAAACTACTTCTAAAAAGTTACTAAAGGTTAAAATTAAAATGGGTATGGGGTCATGTGTACCTTTGCTATACTCTTGTAATGTAGAGTGAGGAAGTATGTAAAGTTGTAAACCTACAGCAAAATGGATGCCAACACTTTTTTTTACACCAGCAGAACCGGTTAACCATTTCTAGTTTAAAATTAACACCAGTAATGTAACATAGAAACATAGATATTGACAGCAGATAAGAGCCATAGGCCCAGCAAGTCTGCCTGATATTACCTAGCAGTATAAACTTATCTAGTTTGTAGGATAGCCTTATGCTTGTCCCCGGCATTTTTAAAGTCCCCAACAGTGTTTGTCATTACTAACTCTTGAGGAAGTTTATTCCATAACTTCTGTAAAGAAGCTTCCTCAAATTACTCCTAAATCTACTACCCTTTAGCTTGAGATCATGAACCCTTGTAATTGAATTTTCCATTTTATGTAAAATACCCACAGCCTCAGTTTTACTAAGCCCTTTAACGTACTTGAATGTAATCTCTTCTCTCTTTGCCTCTTCCCCTTCTCCTCTCATTCTTTTACCCTTGTGTTTCCCTCTTCCTCCTTGACTCTCCCTCTTCACTGCTTGCCTCTTCATCTTCTCCCCTTGCCTCTTCCTCTTTACTACTTACCTCGCCATATTCTCCCCTTGTCTCTCTCCCTTCTCTTCTTTTCTCTTCATATTTTCCCCTTAACTCTCCCTCTTCACTGCTTGTCTCTTCATCTTCTCCCTTTGCCTCTCCCTCTTCTCGGCTTCCCTCTTTATCTTCTCCACTTGCTTCTTCTTCGTCTCTGCTTGCCTTTGCATCTTCTCCCCTTACTCTCATCTTCTTTGCTTGCCTCTCCCTCTTCTTCCCTTGCCTGTTCCTCTTCCCCTCCTTGCCTCTCCCTCTTCTTCCCTTTCCTCTCCTTCTTCTCTGCTTTCCTCCTCTCCAACTTCTCCTTTCTTTCTTATTTCTTGCCTCTTCCACATTTCGCCCTTTACTCTCTCCTATCCCTCTTCTTCTCTTGCTTCTTCCTCTTTTCCCATTGCCTCTCCCTCTTCTCCCCTTGCATGTCCCTCTTCTTTCATTGCCTCTCCCTCTTCTCCCCTTGCATCTTCTATTGCCTCTGCCTTGCATGTCCCTATCCTTCCCATGGCTCTCCATCTTCCTTTTGTCTCTCCCCCCTCTTTTAGTGGTGAGGCTTGTATTACACAGCACCAGTATGACCTTGTCGGGATGACTGTGGTCTCAGCCCTATGATGTATCAGCAGGGTTACTAAATATACCTCTTCCCTGGATTTGTCATTACCATATCTGGTTTACTTTACCTCTTTACCATCTCATTGTCTCTGATTCACATCTATCTTTTTTTGTTTTGTTTTTGTTTGTTTAGAAAATAAATTACTTTGCCCTTTTTTCTTTATGTGTAATATTGTACATTATTCTTTACCTTTGTCATGTGTCTGTTTGTCCATCTATCCTGTCCTATGCATCTCTGAGACCAAAAGGAAGCTAGAGTGAGAAAGCACTCTGAGAAAAGATATCAGAAACCAAAAGTGTTTATAGAGTGCTTTCACAATATCCTGGGAAATCCTAGTGTATTACAAACGTTGAATATGGAGCATTGTTTTACTGGAAGTCAGTGTCTGTCCCATTGTTCTTCTGACATTTGGTTGTGCTTTCACTTCCCTGAGACTTTAGTCACTATGGCCTAGATCCTGTGCAACCAACTAATGACAGCAACAGTGCTGCAATATATCTGTCACACAGATCCCCCACAGCTTTGCTTGATGTGTTCTGCGACTGGAAGACAGAGACTGTGTGAGGAATCATGAGTGCCAAGCAGGAGGCAGAGTCACTGTTGGGTTGTCTAGATTGGGGAGTTAAGTTGGGGCAGGTTGTAGGGGGATTAGGTTGATTCTTGGTTTCAGTTAAGAAAATCAGGACATTTACCACAAATGGGAAGCTGCGGGAGGGCGGAGCTTTGCTGTCCCAGTCACCTAGCAAACTTTAACCCTAACTGTGCTATTCAAGATAACAGAAATTAACCTGAACATCAACCTTCTCACAGCTGAGTTAAAAAACAGCCCTGTATCTGCACAATTAACCCTATATGTGTAACCCTGTAGCATTGCTATTAACCCTATGGACAAGTGGGTACCCAACAATTGTAAACATATGTTCGACGCACACCCCACAGACATGACCCTGCAACATTAAAAAAAAAACTCTAACACTACCTCTGATCCATTCCTATTACTATTCCTTCTCCCTTACATTTCTTTCTGCCTTTATTCCTAACCTCTTATTCCCTGCAGTTTTCCTTCCCCGCTTCTCTCTCCTCCCCTGATTTACTTGTTCTGTTTCCTCTCATCTCTCTCTGTTTCACACATCAGCCAGTACCCAGGTTGTGTGAGGTCACCAATGTGTTCCCAGCTGTCCTCTTCCTCACTCTCCCGTTTCATTTCATTACTGCCCTCGCTTCTAATTACAGCTCTGTCTGACTCCTCTCATCTCCTCTCTTGCTCCCTCATCCACTGCTCCACATACTTTGCCCTCTCACTATCTTAATTTCCCCTCCATCTCTTTTATCTCCCAATCAGTCCATATTCTCTCCATAGAATTCTCTTTACCCTTAATTTGTCTCTATCCCTCCTGGCTCCCATGTCACATACTCTACTCATTTGTCTCTCCAGTAACTCAAACTCTTTATTACACATCTTTGTGTCTCACTCTAATTCACTTGCATCACTGTGCCCTCACTGACTCACTCCCCTGCACTTTTGTGCCCTCTCTGTCTAACTCCCCTGCACCTCTGTGCCCTCACTGACTTACTCCCCTGCACCTCTGTGCCCTCACTGACTCACTCCCCTGCATATCTGTGCCCGTACTGTCTAACTCACCTGCATCTATGTGCCCTCACTCTGCCTCACACACATCTCTGTGCCCTCACTCTGCCTCACACACATCGCCGTGCCCTCACTCTGCCTCAAACACATAGCTGTGCCCTCACTCTGCCTCACACACATCTCTGTGCCCTCACTCTGCCTCACACATCTCTGTGCCCTCAATCTAACTCACGTACATTTCTGTGCTTCACTCTGCCTCAGGTACATCTCTGTGCTATCTCTGTGCCTCACATACATTTCTGTGCCTCACAAATATTTATGTGCCTTACAAACATATATATGCCTGACATACATCTCTGTGCCTCACATACATCTCTGTACCTCACATACATCTCTGTGCTATCTCTGTGCCTCACATACATCTCTGTGTTTCACATACATCTCTGTGCTATCTCTGTGCCTCACATACATCTCTGTGCTTCACATACATTGTTGTGCTTTCTCTGTGCCTCATATACATCTCTGTGCCTCACATACATCTCTGTGCCTCATATACATCTTTGTGCTATTTCTGTGCCTCACATACATCTCTGTGCTTCACATACATTTCTGTGCTATCTCTGTGCCTCATATACATCTCTGTGCTATATCTGTGCCTCACATACATCGCTGTGCCTCACTTACATCTCTATGCCTCACATACATATCCTCACATACATCTCTGTGCCCTCACATACATCTCTGTGCCCTCACTCTAACTCACTCTCACATCTCTGTGCTATCTTTGTGCCTCACATACATCTCTGTGCTTTCTATGTGCCTCACATACATCTCTGTGCTATCTATGTTTCTCACATCCATCTCTGTGCCTCACATACATCTCTGTGCTATCTATGTACCTCGCATACATCTCTGTGCCTCACATGCATCTCTGTGCCTCACATACATCTCTGTGCTATCTATGTGCCTCACATACATCTCTGTACCTCACATACATCTATGTGCTATCTATGTAGCTCACATAAATCTCTGTGCCTTACATACATCTCTGTGCCTCACATACATCTATATGCCTCACATACATCTATGTGCCTCACATACATCTCTGTGCTATCTCTGTGCCTTACATACATCTCTGTGCGTCACATACATCTCTGTGCTATCGCTGTGCCTCACATACATCTCTGTGCTATCTCTGTTCCTCACATACATCTCTGTGCCTTACATACATCTCTGTGCTATCTCTGTGCCTCACATACATCTCTGTGTTATCTATGTGCCTCACATACATCTATGTGCTATCTATGTACCTCACATACATCAGTGTACCTCAAATACATCTCTGTGCTATCTATGTACCTCACATACTTCTCTGTGCCTCACATACATCTCTGTGCTATCGCTGTGCCTCACATACATCTCTGTGCTATCTCTGTGCCTCACATACATCTCTGTGCCTCACATACATCTCTGTGCCTCACACACATCTCTGTGCTATGTGTCTCACATACATCTCTGTACCTCACATACATCTATGTGCCTCACATACATCTCTGTGCCTCACAAACATTTGTGTGCTATCTATGTGCCTCACATACATCTCTGTACCTCACATACATCTCTTTACTATCTCTGTACCTCACATACATCTCTGTGCTATCTCTGTACCTCACATACATATCTGTGCCTCATTTACATCTCTGTGCCTCACATACATCTCTGTGCCCTCACTCTAACTCACTCTTACATACATCTCTGTGCTATCTCTGTGCCCCACATGCCTCTCTGTACTATCTCTGTGCCTCACATACATCTCTGTGCTATCTCTGTGCTTCACATACATCTCTATGCTATCTATGTGCCTCACATACATCTCTATACCTCACATACATCTCTGTGCCTCACATGCATCTCTCTGCTATCTATGTGCCTCACATACATCTCTGTACCTCACATACATTTCTGTGCTATCGATGTGCCTCACATACATCTCTGTACCTCACATACATTTCTGTGCTATCGATGTGCCTCACATACATCTCTGTACCTCACATACATCTCTGTGCTATCTATGTGCCTCACATATATCTCTGTACCTCACATACATCTCTGTGCCTCACATACACCTCTCTGCTATCTATGTGCCTCACATACATCTCTGTACCTCACATACATTTCTGTGCTATCGATGTGCCTCACATACATCTCTGTACCTCACATACATTTCTGTGCTATCGATGTGCCTCACATACATCTCTGTGCCTCACATACATCTCTGTGCCTCACATACATATCTGTGCTATCTCTGTGCCTCACATACATCTCTGTGCCTCACATACATTTCTGTGCCTCACATACATCTCTGTACCTCACTTACATCTCTGTGCCTCACATACATCTCTGTGCTATCTCTGTGCCTCACCTACATCTCTGTGCTATCTCTGTGCCTCACATACATCTCTGTGCTATCTCTGTGCCTCACATACATCTCTGTGCCTCACATACATCTCTGTGCCTCACATACATCGCTGTGCCTCACATACATCTCTGTGCCTCACATGCATCTCTCTGCTATCTATGTGCCTCACATACATCTCTGTACCTCACATACATTTCTGTGCTATCGATGTGCCTCACATACATCTCTGTACCTCACATACATTTCTGTGCTATCGATGTGCCTCACATACATCTCTGTGCCTCACATACATCTCTGTGCCTCACATACATATCTGTGCTATCTCTGTGCCTCACATACATCTCTGTGCCTCACATACATTTCTGTGCCTCACATACATCTCTGTACCTCACTTACATCTCTGTGCCTCACATACATCTCTGTGCTATCTCTGTGCCTCACCTACATCTCTGTGCTATCTCTGTGCCTCACATACATCTCTGTGCTATCTCTGTGCCTCACATACATCTCTGTGCCTCACATACATCTCTGTGCCTCACATACATCGCTGTGCCTCACATACATCTCTGTGCCTCACATACATCTCTGTGCTATCTCTGTACCTCACATACATCTCTGTACCTCACATACATATCTGTGCTATCTATGTGCCTCACATACATCTCTGTACCTCACATACATCTCTGTGCTATTTCTGTGTCTCACATACATCTCTATGCCTCACATACTTCTCTGTGCCATCTCTGTGCCTCACATACATCTCTGTACCTCACATACATCTCTATGCCTCACATACATCTCTGTGCTATCTCTGTACCTCACATACATCTCTGTGCCTCATACATATCTATGCCTCACATACATCTCTGTGCCTCACATACATCTCTGTGCTATCTATGTGCCTCACATACATCTCTGTACCTCACATACATCCCTGTGCTATCTCTGTGCCTAACATACATCTCTGTGCCTCACATACATCTATGTGCCTCACATACATCTATCTGCTATATCTGTGCCTCACATACATCTATGTGCTATCTCTGTGCCTCACATACATCTCTGTGCTATCTTTGTACCTCACATACATCTCTGTGCCTCACATACATTTGTGTGCCTTGCATGCATCCCCGTACCTCGCATACATCTCTGTGCCTCACATACATATCTGTGCCTCACATACATCTCTGTGCTATCTTTGTGCCTCATATACATCTCTGTGCTATCTCTGTGCTATCTTTGTGCCTCATATACATCTCTGTGCTATCTCTGTGCCTCACATACATCTCTGTGCCTCACATACATCTCTGTGCTATCTCTGTGCCTCACATGCATCTCTGTATCTCACATACATCTCTGTGCCTCACATGCATCTCTGTACCTCACATACATCTCTGTACCTCACATACATTTCTGTGCCTCACATACATCTCTGTGCCTCACATACATCTCTGTGCTATCTTTGTGCCTCACATACATCTATATGCCTCACATACATCTCTGTGCTATCTCTGTGCCTCACATACATCTCTGTGCCTCACATACATCTCTGTGCCTCACATACATCTCTGTGCTATCTCTGTGCCTCAGATACATCTCTGAACCTAACATACATATCTGTGCTATGTGCCTCACATACATCTCTGTGCCTCACATACATCTATGTGCTATCTCTGTGCCTCACATACATCTCTATGCCTCACATACTTCTCTGTGCTATCTCTGTGCCTCACATACATCTCTGTGCCTCACACACATCTCTGTGCCTCACATACATCTCTGTGCTATCTCTGTGCCTCACATACATCTCTGTACCCCATATACATCTCTGTGCCTCACACACATCTCTGTGCCTCACACACATCTCTGTGCCTCACATACATATCTGTGCCTCACATACATCTCTGTGCTATCTCTGTGCCTCACATACATATCTGTGCCTCACATACATCTCTGTGCTATCTCTGTGCCTCACATACATCTCTGTACTTCACATACATCTCTGTACCTCACATACATCTCTGTATCTCACATACATCTCTGTGCCTCACATACATCTCTGTGCTATCTCTGTGCCTCACATATGTCTCTGTACCTCACATACATCTCTGTGCCTCACATACATCTCTATCCCTCACATACATCTCTGTGCCTCACATACATCTCTGTGCTTTCTCTGTGCCTCACATACATCTCTATGCCTCACATACATCTCTGTGCTGTTTATGTGCCTCACATACATCTCTGTACCTCACATACATATCTGTGCTATCTCTGTACCTCACATACATCTCTGTACCTCAGATACATCTCTGTGCCTCACATACATCTCTGTGCCTCACATACATCTCTGTGCTATCTCTGTGCCTCACATACATCTCTGTGCCTCACACACATCTCTGTGCCTCACATACATCTCTGTACCTCACATACATCTCTGTGCTATCTCTGTGCCTCACATACATCTCTGTACCCCACATACATCTTTGTATCTCACACACATCTCTGTGCCTCACACACATCTCTGTGCCTCACATACATCTCTGTGCTATCTCTGTGCCTCACATACATCTCTGTACCTCACATACATCTCTGTGCTATCTCTGTGCCTCACATACATCTCTGTGCTATCTCTGTGCCTCACATACATCTCTGTACCTCACATACATCTCTGTACCTCACATACATCTCTATGCTATCTCTGTACCTCACATACATCTCTGTGCTATCTCTGTACCTCACATACATCTCTCTGTTATCTCTGTGCCTCACATACATCTCTGTGCCTCACATACATCTCTATGCCTCCCATACATCTCTCTGCTATCTCTGTGCCTCACATACATCTCTGTGCTATCGCTGTGCCTCACATACATCTCTGTACCTTACATACATCTCTGTGCCTCACATACATCTCTATGCCTCACATACATCTCTGTGCTATCGCTGTGCCTCACCTACATCTCTGTGCCTCACACTGCCTCAGCAGCATCTATGTACACTCAAATTACCTACATCTCTCTGTCCCTTCTCAATACCTAGCTGACCTCACTCTGCCTCATATGTATCTCTGTTTCCTCACTCACATCTGTCAGCATTTACAATGTTTCTGTGTGCCAGTTTTCTCATATTTTTTTCTTTCTGTCCCTGTTTCAGGCTAAAGACAGTGATGACGATGAGGAGATTGTACACGTGGACCGAGACCACTTCATGGATGAATTCTTTGAGCAGGTGAGATTATAAACACTTTGTAGGATTGTCTGAGCTCGCAGACGACATGCAGTAAGTCTGTTACATACCTCAAGTACAGGGCCAGGGCTTGGTATGTATAGATAGATGCATAAAAATGTTTAGCAAGATCTGCACATAAAAACTGTTTTGGTAAGGAAAATGCACATGATACTGTCATTAAATATTGTTAATATTTGTTTCTCTAAATTTAGAATTTAAGACAATACTTTTTTTTCTTTTCTTTTTTTAATTCTGGAAAAGCGAAATTTTTCTAACATCCCTGGATTATTTTCCTTTTAGTAGAAGAATGAATAATTTGATATAGCACAGTAATCTGGTACAAAACGTTGTTTATATCAACTTAAATGACCACTAAAACACAATACATATAATAGCACAATCAATACATGTATAATAAAAAGACAATACAAAAGCAGTTAGGTCGAATTTCAAATAAGAAGTAGATTTTTTTCTGACAAATGTCAAAGTTAGTGACATTTTACTTCCTAATGCATCATGTGATAGCCATCAGCCAATCGCAAAATGTGAAAACGTATATCCTGTGAATTTTGCACATGCTCAGTAGCATCTGGTGCCTCAGAAAGTGTGCATATAAAAAGATTTTGCACATTTAGATAATGGAAGTGAATTGGAAAGTTGTTTAAAACTGTGTACTATGTCGGAATCATGAAAGTTTCAGTTTTGACTTGACTGTCCCTTTAAAAGTGAATTTGTTTAGCATTAAACTTAAGCAGAGACAAAAATTAGTTTCGGACAGCATCATGGGGAAAAAAACTCTTTAGTTTCACCCAAGATTAGTTCCTGGTGTTGTTTGCTTAAGCTGTATTTTGACAACATTATTCATTTGTTAATGCAATTTATTTAACCCCTAATTACCTATAGGCAACATTGTTAAAGGGACAATAAACCAAATTTTTTTCTTTCATGATTTAGAAAGATCATACAATTTTAAGCAACCTTCTAATTTATTTATATTATCTAACTTGCTTCATTCTCTTGATATCCTTTGTTGAAAAGCATATCTTAATAGGCTCAGTAGCTGCTGATTTGTGACTGCACATAGATGCCTCATGTGGTTGGCTCATTCATGTGCATTGCTTTTTCTTCAACAAATGGATATATAAAGAATGAAGCAATTAGATAATTGAAGTAAATTGAAATGTTGTTCAAAATTGTATTCTCTATCTGAATCATGAAAGAAAAATGTTGGGTTTTATGTTCATTTAAGGCAGCAGAGAGTTATTACAATGCTTCAGAAAACACGTTGCACGCTAATTTTCCCTTGATTTTTTTTTAATGATCTAACTTAATAACATTGCCCTCCTAAAAATAACATTTTGTCCAGCGAAAGTATCTGATCCTGCAGCCAAAGGAAACTGTAATTATTTTATGCACCAGCCAAATTTAAAAGGACATTAAACAGCTGGGTACAAAGACAGTAGCGGGTAACCGCTCACCATACTATTACATTTCTTATTACAGAATAGCAGTTGGTAAAGCTCTGCATTTTATACTGGGCGTCGCCATCTTGTAGCTCCCGTATTGTTGCATCATGTGACAGGAGCAGAGCACTTTCACATATCTGGTTTGACGGCTGTACCTTTCACTTCAGTTTATCTCACATAATAAAGAGCAGAAGTGTTAAAGTTTTGCAGTTTTTTTGCACAGTTTCAAAGTTACATAACAAATATAAGCTCCAAGATGGCGACGCCCAGAGTAGAGATACAGAGCTTCACTAACTGACACTTGTAAGGGGTTAAAATTAGAGAACGACTTTACAGACAGGTGCAGGAGGAAACAATAGCGCTGTAGAATTGTGTGTAGTAACCTTCTACTGTAGTTGTATTTAGCAGTTTAATGTCCCTTTAATAGCACTTTTTAACTCCATTAAATGTTTGCAGTGTCCCCGTATTTTTTGCCAACGACATAAGCACAGAGCTGAGCAAGAAAGAACACAAATAAACAGATATGTAAAATCTGTAAACCAGAAATAATAATAAATACATTTTTTAATACATCCTAAAAAACAACCAGTTAAACCTAACAACATACCGACGGCTAGATTTATCAAGCCCTTTTCTCCACTTTCACTGCAGGTTTGCGCAAGCAAGCCCTACCTTGTTCTCCACCTCTTACTGACCGCCCACCCGGGGAGATTGACAGCTCCTGCCCGTGCGTGATTGACTGTGCGCAAGCAGGGGCGGGTTGCACGCGAGCGCAAAGGAGCGCTCGTGTGCAATGTTAAATGCGGGCAGCAGATTGCTGCCCACCAGAGATGAGGTCGGGAGGACACAGGCGAATATGTCCGCCCCTGTCCACCATGGATTAATAAATTAAGCTCCAAAAGGCAGCTAAATAGAAATATATATTTATCTCTCATTTTTTAATCCATTTGTTTTAATCAGAGGATTAACTTTTCTCCATTGAGGGAACTTTATGTGCTAATTTTCATTTTGAATTCTCTTTAGTTTATTTGATCACATAATTAATAGCTTGCATGAATATTTTGATTGCTTTCAACTGCAAATTTTTATGCCCCTGTAGGAAGTCAGTAGTTGGTCCCTTGGTGCAAGTTTGGTGTTATAAGGGAAATGTCTTGTTTGTAGTTTTTAAGTTAATTTACTTTAAAGGGACATAATGCCCATATTCTAAAACACTTGAAAGGGATGCAGCATACATGTAAAAAGCTGACAAGAAAATTTCACCTGAATATATCTATGTAAAAAAAAAAATTACCTCAAAATTTCTTCAGTTTACAAAAGTAAGTGTTGTGTGAACAACATTATTCTTCAGCTACTGTCAGCTGCAGGTTGAAAAAACCCCCCAGCCAATCAGCATCAGCAGTGCTGAGGTCATACTTTGCTGTGATCTTGTGAGATTTCACTGAAGTCTCGCAAGATTTCATAGTAAATTTCCTTAAACTGAGGAGGGAAATAACAAGACTGTGCTGCACATGCAAGATGCACATTCCCTTCCAAGTCCCAAGGCTAGCATCCTGATTGGCTGGTTAAAGTCCCTTTACAATGGGATGTGGCTTCTGAGGAAGTTAAGAGGTAAATATCTTCCTTTTTTACATAGAGATGTTCAGGTGATATTTTCTAGTCAGATTTTTACAGCTATGTGGTATTACTTTCAAGTGCTTCAACATTTGGGTATCATGTTCCTTTAATGGAATTTATATAGAAAATAAGGTGTCACTAGATAACAAAAAACAAGCATTAACAAGGTACAAATTCTAATCTGGTTCTAAGGGCCCAATTCACTAAAGCTCTCTGGTGTAGCGAGATTATCTCGTCAGTACTGTGAGATCCCTCATACACATTTATAAAGGTAAAGTTTAGCGTGAGAGCTGTTTATACCACTATACGGTTATCGGGTGTGAAGGAGAGGCACATACATTACAATATAATGCTCCAAAAGAAAAGGTTTCTACGTGATTTTTCTTCATGCCAGCGAGATTTTAATAATTGGGTTACTAGAGGGCACCTTTCTTAGAGCAGCCTTCAAGGTCACCATCCTTTTTAAAGGGACGGGAAACCCAAATAGTTTATTTCATGATTCAGATAGAGCATGCAATTTTCAATAACTTTCCAATTTATTTCTATTATCCAATTTTGTTTAATTTTCTTTGTATCCCTTGTTGAAAAGTATACCAAGGTTGGCTTTCAGTTAGATAATAGCAGTGCATTTTACTGCTCCTTCTACAAAGGATGTCAAGAGAACTAAGCAAATTAGATAACAGTAGTAAATTGGAATGTTGCTTAAAAATTTGATGATCTATCTGAATCATGAATGAAAAAATGTGGGCTTCATGTCCCTCTAAAGCGTCATGAAACAACTTCAGTTTGACAAATCGCATGTATTTGATTGTTTGTCATTTTCACTTCATTAACCCCTTCAGTTTTGCTCTGGTGTTGTTGCTACTAAACTTCCCCAGCGTTTTCTTTACATGGAAGAGTCAGGCTTTCCTTTGTGTTTGGTAGAACACAGTTCTGGCGATACTGGAGCGTGTGCGCATGCGCATTTGGTATAGTGACATCATTCCAATATGTTGTAATGGGTTGTAATTCTAATTCACCCCTTTTTGTAACTACTGGTAGCATAGGCGTAACTAGAAACCACAGGGCCCAGGTGCAAGAATCTAAGAAGGGCCCCCCCCCACCACCCCTCCCCCCTCCAAAAAAAGGTGAATTTAATACATTTTTTTACATATAACACAGAAAAAAATGTGAATCAGATTACATGTCTGCAAAAGGAGGTACCCTGTGCCCACAGTCTGTGAGATGGTCTGACCCCCCATTACTGTATATAGTGACACTATTTAACCCCCCAGTACTGTATATAGTAAGTTAGTGACACAATCTGTAATCTGCCGGTGAGATGGCTGGCCTGACCCTACCCGCCCAGTACTTTATAAAGTGACAATAGTCAGTGACATGGTCCACCCCCCCATACTGTATATAGTGGTACTGTATAGTGACACTGTTTATCCCCATGCCCCCCCCCCCATGCTGTAGTAACAAGGTCTGTAATTTGCTGGTTCCACAAACATACACATACACACATACATGCACAAATACACACACAGTCACATACATACACACACCATACACACATACATGCACAAATACACACACAGTCACATACATACACACACCATACACACATACATGCATAAATACACACACAGTCACATACATACACACACCATACACACATACATGCATAAATACACACACAGTCACATACATACACACACCATACACACATACATGCATAAATACACACACACACACACCATACACACACACATAAACATCAATGGGTAAAACAGAAACACTAACCCCTGTAGTCATGTCACACTCACATGATATCAGTGCAGGCAGTGGTAGGTTAACGTTTTTTATTAAAAAAAAATAAAAAAATTATATATAAAAAAAAATTTTATTTTATTTTTTTAAGCTGGGCCCCCACCCTCAGGGGCCCAGTCGCACCTGCGACCTCTGCACCCCCTGTAGTTTCGCCCCTGACTGGCAGGTTCCTTCTCAAGTCCAACCGCTTGTATGTCTAGGGGATGCTACTAGAAGCCTTGCACGACTCTATCCCGTGCATGCTCCAGTATGTCCAAGTTATTGCGCATGCACTAAGTACTGTTTGTGAGTGTTCGCACACATAATATTACAAGGTCACAATGAGGAAAACGCCATTGGGCTTGTGTGCACGTGCGCCTGTGTGTAGTGACTCCTGACCCAACTATAAATGATTACAGTCACTGAAAAGGTAGGCGGACTGTGGAGCTCTTAGTTACTCAAATATTTATGTGGTTTTGAACGTTTTAATAATTTATTAGAATTATTTAGAAGCGTTATTGAAGGTCTTTACTTGGTGTACCATCTTTACAACCAAGCACTTAACATAATACGGGCAGATCTCATAATGTTTTATGCCACTTTAAAACAACAGCTCATACTTAAAGGGCCACTAAACCCAAAATCTTTCTTTCATGATTCAGATAGAGAATATAAATTTAAACAACATTACAATTTACTTCCATTATTTATTTTGCTTCATTTTTTAAATATCCTTAGTTGAAGAAAAAGCAATGCACATGGTGAGCCAATCACACGAGGCTTCTATGTACAGCAACCAATCAGCAGCTAGTGAGCATATCTAGATATGCTTTTCATCAAAGAATATCAAGAGAATAAAACAAATTAGATAATATAAGTAAATTAGAAAGATGTTTAAAATTGCATTCTCTTTCTAAATCATAAAAGAAAAAATGTGGGTGGCATGTCCCTTTTATTATTAGAGGGACATGGGATGTAAAAATGAAAGTTCCATGACTCAGATACCGTGACATCTCCAGAGAGGACATATGAGGGTGCACTTCCAGGAAGGGGGGGGGCAAGAATGTAATTGGTGGTGACCACAGTTGGGCGCACATAGGGGAGCAGCCAATATGCTGGGAGGCTGGTGCTACTATTGCTTGATTTACCTCTCTGTCTTAATTTCATCAAAGAGAGCATACTGAGGTAGATTCAGGAGTGTGCATGTGACTTGAACACTATATGGCAGCAGTGTTTGTAAGACGTGCACACTCCTGATGCTACCTCAGTATGCTCTAATATACTGACATTCCCACCATATGTGCAGTATGGATGTCCCTACACTGCCATGTTCTCTCCAGCACTTGTCTGAGACTTTATAAGCATTTAAAGGGACATGAAAGTTAATTAAAGTTTTATGATTCAGATAGAACAGCAATTTTAATAGACTTTTCATTTTGCTTTTATTATCAAATTTCATTCTCTTGGTATCCTTGGTTGAAAAGCATACCTAGGTAGGCTCCGAAGCAGCAATTTACTGCTGGGAGCTAGCTGCTGATTGGTGGCTGCACATAAATGTATCTTGTCATTGGCTCACCTGATGTGCTCAGCTAGCTCCCAGTAGTTTATTGCTGTTCTGGAGTTGATCCCTTTGCAGGTGTTAAACACATAGTTATATACAAGCAACAGTTCTATAATAAATTGCTCCAACACATAAGACCATTTTTTTTTTTGCACTTTATGTCTATTTAAACATTCATTTTGCTTGAAGAATCTTGTGCAGTCCAGGGACATACACCTTAAAAACTATATAATTATCACTAAAAAACAGATAAAAATGGGTTCCTGGCCTGATTAAGAAAGTACTGTTTTTCTAAGCATAGTTTGATATTTTATATTCATTTTAATTCTGTGTTTACTGTCCCTTTAATGTAACATACTTTTATTGAAATAAGTATATTGTGGACACAGAATTATGTATACAATGTTACAGAATTGTTTCTGTTTAAATGCAAAACCTAAACTGATTTGAGCACAAATGTGTAATAATGCACAGTATTGCAATGTATTTATATTATTATTTTTGGCCCCTTTGTCTTGTAATTTTACTTTTTCAATTGCCCCCCCCCAATTCTCACAAGAGTGATGTGAAATTACAGACATTTCTGATGTTTCATTAGAATAACATATCAGCCAAGTGTAAACATTTTCAAGACAAATTAACACTATGTTTGCTGCAATTGTTTTTCAATAGACAAATCCCTCTCATCACTTGCTTTATTTAGAGAACCAACATGGGCTTGTTACTGAGGTAGCCACTGTCATTAAATGATACAAAATAGTTTTTGATAAATAATAAAAAGATATACTGCAAGGTTATTTTATTACACATAATTATTAATTTTAAATATTACAATTTAAAGTCCCTTTAAAAAGTACAATATGCCCCTTTTCAGTACTCTGAGGCCAGATATGTGACCACTTGGGGGATACCAGTTGCCTTTCAATGTAGTAGAACTGTGATGGCCAATTTCCTAGCACATGGGGCAGCTGCTGATCAATATTAAAGAAGCCTTAAAGGGACACTGAACCCAATTTTTTTCTTTCATGATTCAAATAGAGCAGCAATTTAAAGCAACTTTCTAATTTACTCCTTTTATCAATTTTTCTTCATTCTCTTGCTATCTTTATTTAAAAAGCAAGAATGTAAGTTTAGAAGCCAGCCCAGTTTTGGTTCACAACCTGGGTTGTTCTTGCTGATTGGTGGCTAAATGCACCCACCATTAAACAAGTGCCATCCAGCGTTTTGGACCAAAAATTTGCTGGCTCCTTAGCTTAGATGACTTCTTCAAATAAAGATAGCAAGAGATCAAAGCCAAATTGATAATAGGAGTAAATTAGAAAGTTGCTTAAAATTTCATGCTCTATTTGAATCATGAATGGAAAAAATTGGGTTTAGTGTCCCTTTAAAGGGACATTCCAGCCAAAACTGATATTTACATCAGTACATTTCACTTTTAAATAGGAACCCTTTTGCAATACGCTTGCATTAGGAAAAATGTTTCTATTAAAAGTATCACTGTTTTAAGTGCATGTGAAGCATATGTCAATACACTGCATGCACTAGTATTTTGAGTGGCAATGCCTTGTATTGGTGATGACTTCATTCACATGATACAAGTCAGTGCCAGCTCTGTTAGCAGACATACTGTTTTAAATGCTAGTGCATGAAGCATATTTAGATATGCTTCACGTGCACAGTTAAAGTTTGCACTAAAAATAGTGATAGGTTTTCACTAGAAGCATTTTTACTAATGCAAGTGTATTGCAAAAATGCTTCTATTCAAAAATGAAATGTGCAATTAAAATTTTGGCTGGAATATAAACATATGGCTATTAAAAAACAGATAATATACAATTATATTATAGGTTTAGGTAAGGTTACAGGGTTCTTTTTTTCTGATGTGAGTTGTGGTCACTACAAAGCACATATTTTTAGTTACAACGGTACACGCTGTTAGTTCTGCTTTTCCTCAAGGGCCTCAAGAACTAGTGCCAAGGACCCCCTATAGCCCTCGGGCCGACAGTTGGCCATCCCTGTTGCAAAACATTAAAGGGACATAATACTCATAAGCTAAATCACTTGAAACTGATGCAGTATAACTGTAAAAAGCTGACAGGAAAATATCACCTGAGCATCTCTATGTAAAAAGAAGATATTTTACCTCAAAATTTCTTCTGCTCACTAGAGTAAGTGCTGTGTGAACAGTTATGCTTAAGCTGCTGTAAAGCTGCAAGTTGGGGGGAAAAACAAAACACAATAGCCAATCAGCATCAGCCGTGATGAGCTCATGCATTGCCATTGCTGTAATCTCATGAGATTTCCACTGAGAGTAGCAGCAACAATTAGTGTTTATTAGGCACAACACAACATAATCAGCAACGTTTCG
Organism: Bombina bombina; assembly: GCF_027579735.1. Lineage (NCBI taxonomy): Eukaryota > Metazoa > Chordata > Amphibia > Anura > Bombinatoridae > Bombina > Bombina bombina. Next base: position 35,506,621 of record NC_069509.1, read on the forward strand.
GTATTGCTACCTTATTCATGAGGTAGCAATACCGAAACGTTGCTGATTATGTTGTGTTGTGCCTAATAAACACTAATTGTTGCTGCTACTCTCAGTGGATTTTTAATTTATGGTACAGAGATTTGAGTGGGTCTCTGGAGTGGCTGGCAAGAGGGTCGTTGTGTGCTGGATCATCTCTCTTGATTTTGGATCTCATGAGATTTCACAGTAAACTTCCTTAAACTGAATAGGAAAATAACATGACTGTGCCTGCACATGCCAGATGCACACTCCCTTGCAAGTCCTGGGACTAAAGTCTCTTTAAAGTTGGTGTGAATACTTAGAAAATGTTGAGGTAAAGGAGCCGAATTATCAGTGTGCGGACAGACATGATCCGCTGTAGCGATCATGTCTGCCGCACATCTATAAATGCAGACGCACATGCTGTCAACATTTATCACTGCACAAACATTTCACTAGAAATGCTTGTGCAATGCCACCTCCTGCAGATTTGCAGCCAATCGGCCGCTAGCAGGAGGTGTCAATCAACCAGATCGTATCCGATCGGACTGTATGCTGTCCGAACCTCAGAGGTGGCAGACGAGTTATGGAGCAGCGGTCTTAAGAACAGAGGCATTAGGATCAATACGGCCTTGATAAATCGCCCCCAAAATATCTTTCTTTTTTACATACGATGTTCATGTGATATTTTCTAGTCAGCTTTTTACAGTTATGCTGCATCACTTTTAAATGCTTCAACATTTGGGTATCATGGCCCTTTAAGCTAAAAGCTGAATTCCCCATAAAAATATTAATTACACACAGTGGAAAATACTTTCACTTTCATTATTTTTTTTGCCTGCATTTCTTGTATTATAAACGTAAAAAGCAAGTTTTTCCTTTGCTCCTGCAAGATTCAGCACCTTACCAAGCAACGTGCTAAAAAGTGTTTGCTCGATCAGTGCAGGAGCCCAACTACAGTAAATCTGTTCCTAACTGACCACAGCAGAGGAAACAAGTTAAATATACTGAAGGCTCTAAAATGATAACAGTTTTCAATGCCTTTAAAACATTCTTTTTGCATGCATAACTTTATCTTGATTACTGTCCCAGCAAGTCTAGTACTTAACCCACATAAAGGAGTTAAACACATAGTTAAAGTACTGCTGATAGGCTAAGCAGCCGTGTCTGGTTGGAAACAGCAGAACTTTATTTATTTAACCATTTTGAGCAGGTTAAAGGGACATGAAACTCAACATTTTTCTTTCATAAATCAGATAGAGAATACAATTTAAAAAAAGTTTCCAATTTACTTCTATTATCAAATTAGCTTTGTTCTTATGTTATTCTTTGTTGAAGAGATCCCTAGGTAGGTAGCGTGCACATGCCTGAAGCACTACATGACAGGAAATAGTGCTGCCATGAACGTACCTTCCTGCTTTTCAACAAAGGATAACAAGAAAAAATAAAATTTGATAATAGAAGCCAATTGGAAAGTTGTTTAAAATCACATGCTCTATCTGAATAATGATAGAAAAATGTGGGGTGTTATGTCCCTTTAAGCACATATTTGCTTGGTCATGTTACTTGTGCACTGCTTCACGGTCACCCCCGGCTGGACTGATGACAGCTATTGTAACCATATCTCTGCCTTAGTCTATGTCGTTCTTGCCTTGTTGTGGGTCTTTAGACACAGGGGACTCCAGAAGGTGGTTATAATCTCTATTTAGCTAGTGTTAAATTTGATTTATGAGCCTAATGTTGGGTTCATCCAAGGGGAATGCTACTTAATGCTCCCCACCCACCATCTGTCACAGAGGCAGCCACCTGGGACTAGGCAAGGCAGTAGGAAACAAGACAAGAAAGCTAAAGATTCTGTTCCTATGAAAACAGGTGTCTCCGCTTCAGTTTGGGAAAGTGATTTACTTAAAAATGTAACATGCTCATCTGCAATATCACAGTCCGTGAATTAGAGCTTAAAGAGTATAGGTTTGTGTTCGCTAGTTAGGTCAGTAACCTCGGTCTGCTGAGCTGTGATATGATACAGGTACACTATGGGGTCGATTTATCAAGCTGCAACGGACAGGGGCGCATATATACATGCCCCTGTCCGCCGCAGCTTTCCTCTGGCGGGCTGAATTCCCCTGGCGGAATTCAACATAGCACACGAGCGCTATTTTGCGCTCACGTGCAATCTCGGTCCCTGCCCATGCACAGCCAATCACGCGCTAGCATGAACTGTCAATCTCCCTGGTCGGACGAGACCGGGGAGATTGAAATTTGTCACTTTAGAGGTGGCGAAAGGTTAGGAAAGCAGCGGTCTGATGACGGCTGCTTGTTAAATACAGACCGCAGGTTCTATTGTGAGAACCTGCAGTCGTAGGGGGTTGAAAGGCTTGCAAAGCCTTTGATAAATCGACCCCTGTGTTCCCCATCCCTTTAATCGTGTAAATGTCAGACAAAACTACAATCCTCTAAAATCCAGCAGATATAAATCTGAAAAAAAGACAGACAAACAGATACATTAGAGCAAGGCTTGACAAACCAGGGAGCATCTGGCTCCTAGAATTCTACCCTGGCTCCTAAGTGTTTGGGTTAATCTCCATATATCTATATACAAATACCACTGTCTGGCTCCTAACTTTTAAACAGATTTGTCGAGCACTACATTAGAGAGTATACGTGTGTGTGTTTCGGTCTGGGTCATAGCCCCTTCCTGCTGTTAGGACATACTGTGCTGGGCTTTAGCACCATTAGGACGGTATGGAACATCCTAGCCATTTGGTTGTCCTAGCTGCTTCATAAAGGGGATCACAGGCTGGGGAGCTTAGCATCATAGGCACTCCCCCCTGACCCAACCCCATCATAGAAATCATGCGATAGCATAAACGATCGTGCAATTTCAATTTTTACTCATTAGTTTACATCAGGACTTTATCATATATACAATAATAGGACCCATGTACTTGGTTTGCCCATAGTCCTTTCATGATTAGATCGAGCAAAGAATTATTTTATTTTTAAATTGTATCCTTTATCGTAGTGAAGGCTAAACTTTGCACTCCTGATGTTTCGGAACTACATTTTCCATGATGCTTAAAGGGACACTGTACCCAAAATGTTTCTTTTATGATTCAGATAGAGCATGAAATTTTAAGCAACTTTCTAATTTACTCCTATTATCAAATTTTCTTCATTATCTTGGTATCTTTATTTGAAATGCAAGAATGTAAGTTTAGATGCCGGCCCATTTTTGGTGAACAACCTGGGTTGTCCTTGCTGTTTGGTGGATAAATTCATCCACCAATAAAAAAAGTGCTGTCCAGAGTACTGAAACCACAAAAAAGCTTAGCTGCCTTCTTTTTCAAATAATGATAGCAAGAGAACAAAGAAAAAATGATAATAGGAGCAAATTAGAAAGTTGCTTAAAATTGCATGCTCTTTCTGAATTACAAAAGAAAAAATTTGGGTTCAGTGTCCCTTTAAAGGGACAGTCTAGTCAAAAATAAACTTTCATGATTCAGGCAGGGCAACAACTTTCCAATTTATTTAATCATCAAATTTCCTTTGTTCTCTTGGTATTCTTTGTTGAAAGCTAAACCTAGGTGTTTAATACTTCACAGAAATTGCATATGCAAAATACAAAACAAAATAAAAAAAAACAAGTTTGCCACTTCACAGACAGTCAGCCTCTATTTCACTTCGGAAAACAGCCTGTTCCCTGTACACAAACTGTTCCTAGACAGCTGCTTATGAAGGCTGCGCTAAGGACCAGTAAATACATTAGATTTGCATAAACAACAAATACAAAGCAATAGTAGTAGATTTTATTATGACTAATTTAAAAGTTGTGCTGTCTATTTCCACTCCTCCTGTACCATGTGACAGCCATCAGCCAATCACAAATGCATATACGTACCATGTGACAGCCATCAGCCAATCACAAATGCATATACGTATATTCTGTGAACTCTTGCACATGCTCAGTAGGAGCTGGTGACTCAGAAAGTGTAAATATAAACTTTGTACATTTTGTTAATAGAAGTAAATTGGAAAGTTTTTTAAAATAACTGCTCTATCTGAATCAGGAAAGTTTAATTTTGACTTGAGTGCCCCTTTAATAGGGAGCAGTTGTGAAACTGACCCAACAGTTATAACTCTTTAATAGCGGGGTAAAATTGCTCTCTAATCGCCTGCTAATGTACTTACCTTCTCTCACCCTGTCACAGTGCCTTACAGGCCCTAGCTGAGGAGATAAGATAAGGTACCACAAAACAATGCAAGTTTTTCTAACAAAATGACAGTAGCTACTGCGTCTACTCCAGATTGACTCCTCAAAGAAAGGCTAGTGGTGGGGGAAGAATATGTCCATAAAAAAAACAATTGCGGCATGCAGTGTTAATGTTTCTAGAAAGTTTATTCACTTTGCTGGTACATTAAGTTATTGCAAGAGTACTGAAAAATCTTGTAATTACAAGTGGTTTAATGTCCCTTTATGTCCATTTATGTCCCTTTAAAATCTTTCTGCTAATGGGACCTGAGTTTTTAGCTGTCTCAAAAATATTTCCAGGATAAAATAAAGATCTGTGGATAACAAAATCTCCCAGGGACAATGCAGCAGGGAACCCCTTAAGCGCATCATGATGCAGCATTGCGTCTGCGGCCGGTGACATTGCTGTCACTCTGACTTCTTGTAATACGCCCAGAATCTGAGCAGTACGACATGACTTGATGTTCCATGAACTCCTGGCGTATATTGTAGAAATGCCAATCAGAGAGCTGTAATTGTTTATAATGATTTAATTGTATTATTTATATTGTACGTTTCTCCCCGAGGAGACTCAAAGCGATTTAGCGCAAAGCTGTGAACATAACTGAAAAAGCAGCAGCTGATAAATAACAGCCATTGTTGTCTGACTCATTCTATTGCCCGTGGGAAGGTAAATGACTGAGTCGGTGGGATAAAGCCCTGTGTGACCCAGAGTTTATACAAGTGTTGTACTGATGCAGAAACAGGAAGTGCTTGTTTGTGCACAACCTATCCCTAGGGACAGATTGCTCTTTGGTAGACAACTCTACAATTCTATTGGTAAACATAGACATGCCCAACAAGTAGAATGACAATTTTGTTTTTCATGTTAACATCCATTATTTAAAAAAAATAAATCATATGTCTTTTCTGATTGGCTCACAGGCCATGTCCTTGTCATGGAAGTCATACTTAAACTTACGTATAATAATAATATGTATAATTTGAGAAAAGAATTCCCAGTTTAAAGGGACAGTAAAGTCAGAATTAGAGATTCATGATTTAGATAAAACATACAATTTAAACAACTTTTCAATTTACTTCTATTATTTAATTTGCTTCCTTCTCTTGTTGTCCTTTGCTGAAAATGTTATCTAGGAAAGCTCAGGAGCAGCAAAGAACCTAGGGTCTAGCTGCTGATTGGTGGCTGCATATATATACTGATTGTCAGACTCATTGGCTCACACATGTGTTCAGTTAGAACCCATTAGTGCACTGCTGCTGCTTCAACAAATGATACAAAGAGAATTAAGGAAATTAAATAATAGAAGTAAACTGGAAAGTTGTTTAAAAATGTACGTTCTATCTAAATCATGAAAGAAAAATTTGGGGTTTCATCTCCCTTTAAGTCTGTTGTCAAATTTTGCTCTTGGTCTCCTTTGTTGAAATTTAGCATACTGAGGTGGGATCAGGAGCATGCACGTGACAGGAACAATATGTATAAAAGTGTTACAAACATTACTGCCATATGCACAAGAGACACACACTCTATTGAGCCTACCTCAGTATGCTCTCATGAAAAGGATCTACATTTCAATAAAGAATACCAAGATAAATTACTAAATGTAATATTTTTTATTTATAATTGTATGTTCTGTCTGATTCATGACAGTTTAAAGGGACAGTAAACACTGCGTACTAAGACTTTCTGCAGTCTTGCAATAAACTAACATACTGGGTACATTTGAAAATAGTTGGGATGTTTTGTCACCTTGTTAGCCAATTTCCGCCCCCCGGTTACCATATTTAGAGGAGACAATCAGTAGTTGCTGCAGGAGTAGACACAGCTAGGCAAATAGTCGTTGTTTTGCTGTATGTTATCTGAAAGTCTCTGGTGAAGTGCAAGCTAAGATTATATTGTGACTTACCTTACTCAATATTGAATGGTTGACTTATCTAAACAAATTACAAGTAGCTTAACCACTACTAACTAAGGGCTCGCTTCCATTGAGTCGTTAAAAATGGAGCCGTAAGCTACAGAAGAAGCCGACAGCTAAAAGTAATTTACGGCTCCATTTTAGTAACAGGTTTCCATTTAAATATTTGCTCTTTTCGTGTATATTATAGGGCGGAACTACCGGTGGTGCAGCAGTCGCGGTCGCGACCGGGCCCCCGGAGGTCCCCCTGAAAGGGGGGCCTGCTTCAGAAAAAAAAAATGACATTTTTTTATTTTATTTATTTTTTTAAACTTTTCTGCCTGCATGACTAACAGGCCGTCTTTAACAAATTGCCGATTGCGAAAGGGGCCCCTGTAACTGCTCCTGGCAATTGACAGCATGCCTTCCTTCCCGGCCCTAATCCCGGACCCCATTCCAGTCGTGCGGTGGTGGAGCTGGCTGCTGAGGGGGCGGGCTTATCTGGGAACTATGTGTAGCTATCTTGAAGGAAGTTCCTCCCGCGCGGCAGCGAGTGAGGGAAGCAGAGCAGTACCTCATGTTTCTGGGACAGTGGGAAAGCAGGGGACTCACAGAGCCTATATTAGGTAGGTAATGTTTTATTCAGAATTTGTAGGATTGATAAAGGCAATGATTGTAATTTAATGCTATGAAGATTGCCCATCACTCGATAGCTTTACTGCACACCAGACCCTGCTCAGACTAAATACTTTGCATAATGTTTCTTCATTTTTACAAAAATGAATAACCCGCTTTTACTTTTTTAAAAGCTGGTTATTAATTTTTGTAAAAATGAAGAACCATTATGCAAAGTATTTAAAACAAAAAAAAAACACCACAATAAGAAAGTATTCAGGCAATCATAGGCTGGTAATTCCTGACAACTACTGTGAGTCTCCTCTCCATGTGAGAGCTGCCTTCAGTAGTGGGGGAGGTGTCTGTTCCGTCGGAAGAAGCAGCTCCACTTAACAGGGCTGAAGTTGCTCACCCCTAACTGAATGGGGTCAACTGGAGATTGCAGGAGCCTTAGAGATCCGTATCTGAGAGGGCTGGAAATAGTAGGTAGCACTGCAGCTATAATAGAAACTTAAAAACAGCAAGCTGAGTGCAACCTGCCTGTGTGGACTGACGGTTAGTGACAGATCCATGCTTCAGTGAAGTTAGGATAACATCTCCCTGTGTCACTATCATTTTCCCATTTGCCTTACATTTTCTTGTCTTTTCATTTTTATCTGTAAATGTTGTGTTGCTTACTGTGAACTACTTGTGACTGAGTGGTCTCTTATGCCGGCACACATAGCAGACAGTTTTTTTTTATTTGAATATATTGATGCCCTAGTTATTGTTCATACTCTGTTCACCATTCATAATTTCTTATAATTTACTAAGTAAGAGTCCATTTGAGATCTTATCATGTAGGAGTCACTCATATTGTTTAATAAGAATTGAGAGTTTGAGACTATTATTGTTCAATGTAGTATATACTGTCTCTTTAAGACTGCATCTTATTTACTAAGCCAGAGTCCAATTGAAATCTTATCATGTAGAAGTAACTCATATTGTTTTATAAGAATTGAGACTATTATTGTTCAATGTAGTATATACTGTCTCTTTAAGACTGCATCTTATTTACTAAGCCAGTGTCCAATTGAAATCTTATCATGTAGAAGTAACTCATGTTGTTTTATAAGAATTGAGACTATTATTGTTCAATGTAGTATATACTGTCTCTTTAAGACTGCATCTTATTTACTAAGCCAGTGTCCAATTGAAATCTTATCATGTAGAAGTAACTCATGTTGTTTTATAAGAATTGAGACTATTATTGTTCAATGTAGTATATACTGTCTCTTTAAGACTGCATCTTAAACTTAGTAGCAAGCCTATAGTCATTAATAGATTCTTATCAAAGATACTCAGGGATAATAGTGGATCCACCTTTACAGCAATGGTGATTAAGAGATAGAATCCTGCGAGTGGGTTAATGCAGGTTATGTGATATGAATAGTCACAATTTTGTAATGAAGTGTTTAGGCTTGTATTTTGTGTATTTGCCAGAATATAGTTTCTTACTATTTTTGATGGGCTAACTAGCACACACACTGTTTTCTCTTTGCCCCTTCTTTTTTTACTCTCTCCCCTTTTATCTGTGTGTGAGTATGTTTGATGTGGTCACTGTATGAGAGTGTGTGTGTGATATCTGTTTTGTATGGTGTGTGTGTGTGATGTGTGGTTTGTATGGTGTGTGTGTGTAATGTGTGGTTTGTATGGTGAGTGTGTGTGATGTGTGGTTTGTATGGTGTGTGTGTGTGGTTTGTATGGTGTGTGTGTGTGATGTGTGGTTTGTATGGTGAGTGTGTGTGGTGTGTGGTTTGTATGGTGAGTGTGTGTGATGTGTGTTGTGTCTGTGTCTCTGTCTCTCTCTCCCCTCTGTGCGTGTGTGTCTTGCTTTCCCTTCTGTGTATGACTCTCACTCTGTCTCTCACTCTTACACTCTCTCACTCTCTCTAGGTTTATTGTATTAATTTGAGGGAAACTGTTTTTTAAAAAATAAAAAAAAAAGCTTAAAGGGACAGTCAAGTCCAAAAAACTTTCATGATTTAAATAGGGCATGCAATTTTAAACAACTTCCCAATTTACTTTTATCACCAATTTTGCTTTGTTCTCTTGGTATTCTTAGTTGAAAGCTAAACCTAGGAGGTTCATATGCTAATTTCTTAGACCTTGAAGACTGCCTCTAATCTGAATACATTTTGACCACTAGAGGGCATTAGTTCACATGTTTCATATAGATAACATTGAGCTCATGCACGTAAAGTGACCTAGGAGTGAGCACTGATTGGCTAAACTGCATATCTGTCAAAAGAACTGAAATAAGGGGGCAGTCAGCAGAGGCTTAGATACAAGATAATTACAGAGGTAAAAAGTATATTTTTATAACTGTGCTGGTTATGCAAAACTGGGGAATGGGTAATAAAGGGATTATCTTTCTTTTTAAACAACAAAAATTCTGGTGTTGACTGTCCCTTTAAGCAGAGGTGTACAAGATCTGGAGGAGTTTTTCTCAAGCACTTTTAGAGCTTCATCTTATTTTTGAGTGTATAGAAAGTGTATTTTTGTTAATACAAATGTGTAATACACGCATGTATGAAATATCAAATTACCTCCCATTTCTACATGAAATATCAAATTTACACATTTTGCAACGCAAAAATCTGAAGTTAAAAAATGGGACCACTTTGAAATTTCATGGAACCACTAGTTCTTGGGCAACTTTTTTCCCTGTTTGTGTGTGTGTGTGTATGTATATATATATATATATATATATATATATATATATATACATACATATTTTATATATCACACATATTGTGCCAGTAAGTACACTCTCCAGCAGCATATCTTGTGAAATATTAATATTGCAGAAGCCATATGTGTGTGCACATAGGTGACTGTTGGTCCTTATGAATGTCTATGACCCGAGGGGGGGGGCCCTTTATTGATTCTTGCACCGGGGCCCTGGACTTTCTAGTTACGCCTCTGTGTATATAATTATATTTACCACTTCATAAATATAAGTAATATGTATTGCTGCCCTAGGCATAGGTCTAGTTTGAATTCTGTAGATATGTTCTTGCATATATTATTATATTTAAATATATACTGATATTTATATTAGAATATAAGTTCAACTATTTCTATACACGAGACAACAATAAATATTACTTATAACAATTTATTTCTACATTAAAACACTTGCATTATTTGCAAGTTTTATCATTTCAATAGAAAATAGGTCTCAAAAAGCGCAATTTTCCTCTTTTATACCTAGTTGAGCTTGGTGTAATATTTCTCAATGTATCGACAGCCTCCGACAGTGTATTAACGGTTTGAGCTTTCATTGGAAACCTGGTACAATTTATCGATTAACGACTTCTATTACTTTCTATGGGATGCAAAGATTTTTTCGTCAGCCGGAGTTCGGCTGCCGATATTGAGGTATAACACGCCATTGGAAACAGTCGATAAACGAAATTGCTTCAGACAGAATATTTATAGGTTTGTGAGCACACACAAACTGAATTACGGCTCAGTGGAAATGAGCCCTAAGCTAATAAATAGATTCATTAGCTTTTTACAACTCCATACTGTAGCAATTACATAGCACGCAATACTGCGCAGAGTAGACCGGAGCGCTTGGAGCAAATAATGCTGGAAATAGCATTTATTAAACAGGATAAACCGTGTTGTGTGCATACAACAGTACAATGCAATAATTCTTGTAAAACTGCTGCCATCTAGTGCTCTTGCAAATGGATAACATTCTTGTAAAACTGCTGCCATCTAGTGCTCTTGCAAATGGATAACATTCTTGCAAAACCGCTGCCATCTAGTGCTCTTGCAAATGGATAACATTCTTGTAATACTGCTGCCATATAGTGCTCTTGCAAATGGATAACATTCTTGTAAAACTGCTGCCATCTAGTGCTCTTGCAAATGGATAACATTCTTGTAAAACCGCTGCCATATAGTGCTCTTGCAAATGGATAACATTCTTGTAAAACCGCTGCCATATAGTGCTCTTGCAAATAGATAATATTCTTCTAAAACTGCTGCCCTCTAGTGCTCTTGCAAATGGATAACATTCTTGTAAAACCACTGCCATATAGTGCTCTTGCAAATGGATAATATTCTTGTAAAACTGCTGCCATCTAGTGCTCTTGCAAATGGATAACATTCTTGTAAAACTGCTGCCATCTAGTGCTCTTGCAAATGGATAACATTCTTGTAAAACTGCTGCCATCTAGTGCTCCTGCAAATGGATAACATTCTTGTAAAACCGCTGCCATCTAGTGCTCTTTCAAATGGATAACATTCTTGTAAAACCGCTGCCATCTAGTGCTCTTGCAAATGGATAACATTCTTGTAAAACTGCTGCCATCTAGTGCTCTTTCAAATGGATAACATTCTTGTAAAACTGCTGCCCTCTAGTGCTCTTGCAAATGGATAACATGCTAGTAAAACTGCTGCCCTCTAGTGCTCTTGCAAATGGATAACATTCTTGTAAAACTGCTGCCATCTAGTGCTCTTGCAAATGGATAAAATTCTTGTAAAACCGCTGCCATATAGTGCTCTTGCAAATGGATAACATTCTTGTAAAACCGCTGCCATATAGTGCTCTTGTAAATAGATAACATTCTTGTAAAACCGCTGCCCTCTAGTGCTCTTGCAAATGGATAACATTCTTGTAAAACCGCTGCCATATAGTGCTCTTGCAAATGGATAACATTCTCGTAAAACCGCTGCCATATAGTGCTCTGGCAAATGGATAACATTCTTGTAAAACCGCTGCCATATAGTGCTCTTGCAAATGGATAACATTCTTGTAAAACTGCTGCCCTCTAGTGCTTGCAAATGAATAACATTCTTGTAAAACCGCTGCCATATAGTGCTCTTGCAAATGGATAACATTCTTGTAAAACCGCTGCCATCTAGTGCTCTTGCAAATGGATAACATTCTTGTAAAACCGCTGCCATATAGTGCTCTTGCAAATGGATAACATTCTCGTAAAACTGCTGCCATCTAGTGCTCTTGCAAATGGATAACATTCTTGTAAAACCGCTGCCATCTAGTGCTCTTGCAAATGGATAACATTCTTGTAAAACCGCTGCCATATAGTGCTTTTGCAAATGGATAACATTCTTGTAAAACCGCTGCCATATAGTGCTCTTGCAAATGGATAACATTCTTGTAAAACAACTGCCATATAGTGCTCTTGCAAATGGATAACATTCTTGTAAAACAACTGCCATATAGTGCTCTGGCAAATGGATAACATTCTTGTAAAACCGCTGCCATATAGTGCTCTTGCAAATGGATAACATTCTTGTAAAACTGCTGCCCTCTAGTGCTTGCAAATGAATAACATTCTTGTAAAACCGCTGCCATATAGTGCTCTTGCAAATGGATAACATTCTTGTAAAACCGCTGCCATCTAGTGCTCTTGCAAATGGATAACATTCTTGTAAAACCGCTGCCATCTAGTGCTCTTGCAAATGGATAACATTCTTGTAAAACTGCTGCCATATAGTGCTCTTGCAAATGCATAACATTCTTGTAAAACTGCTGCCATCTAGTGCTACTGCAAGTGCATAACATTCTTGTAAAACTGCTGCCATCTAGTGCTCTTGCAAATGGATAACATTCTTGTAAAACTGCTGCCATCTAGTGCTCTTGCAAATGGATAACATTCTTGTAAAACTGCTGCCATCTAGTGCTCTTGCAAATGGATAACATTCTTGTAAAACCGCTGCCATATAGTGCTCTTGCAAATGGATAACATTCTTGTAAAACCGCTGCCATATAGTGCTCTTGCAAATGGATAACATTCTTGTAAAACTGCTGCCATCTAGTGCTCTTTCAAATGGATAACATTCTTGTAAAACCGCTGCCATATAGTGCTCTTGCAAATGGATAACATTCTTGTAAAACTGCTGCCATCTAGTGCTCTTGCAAATGGATAACATTCTTGTAAAACCGCTGCCATATAGTGCTCTTGCAAATAGATAATATTCTTGTAAAACCGCTGCCATATAGTGCTCTTGCAAATGGATAACCTTCTTGTAAAACTGCTGCCCTCTAGTGCTTGCAAATGAATAACATTCTTGTAAAACCGCTGCCATATAGTGCTACTGCAAGTGCATAACATTCTTGTAAAACTGCTGCCCTCTAGTGCTACTGCAAGTGCATAACATTCTTGTAAAACTGCTGCCATCTAGTGCTCTTGCAAATGGATAACATTCTTGTAAAACTGCTGCCATCTAGTGCTCTTGCAAATGAATAACATTCTTGTAAAACCGCTGCCATATAGTGCTCTTGCAAATGGATAATATTCTTGTAAAACTGCTGCCATCTAGTGCTCTTGCAAATGGATAACATTCTTGTAAAACCGCTGCCATCTAGTGCTACTGCAAGTGCATAACATTCTTGTAAAACTGCTGCCATCTAGTGCTCTTGCAAATGGATAATATTCTTGTAAAACTGCTGCCATCTAGTGCTCCTGCAAATGGATAATATTCTTGTAAAACTGCTGCCATCTAGTGCTCTTGCAAATGAATAATATTCTTGTAAAACTGCTGCCATCTAGTGCTCTTGCAAATGGATAACATTCTTGTAAAACCGCTGCCATATAGTGCTCTTGCAAATGGATAACATTCTTGTAAAACCGCTGCCATATAGTGCTCTTGCAAATGGATAACATTCTTGTAAAACTGCTGCCATCTAGTGCTCTTGCAAATGGATAACATTCTTGTAAAACCGCTGCCATATAGTGCTCTTGCAAATGGATAACATTCTTGTAAAACTGCTGCCATCTAGTGCTCTTGCAAATGGATAACATTCTTGTAAAACCGCTGCCATATAGTGCTCTTGCAAATAGATAATATTCTTGTAAAACCGCTGCCATATAGTGCTCTTGCAAATGGATAACCTTCTTGTAAAACTGCTGCCCTCTAGTGCTTGCAAATGAATAACATTCTTGTAAAACCGCTGCCATATAGTGCTACTGCAAGTGCATAACATTCTTGTAAAACTGCTGCCCTCTAGTGCTACTGCAAGTGCATAACATTCTTGTAAAACTGCTGCCATCTAGTGCTCTTGCAAATGGATAACATTCTTGTAAAACTGCTGCCATCTAGTGCTCTTGCAAATGAATAACATTCTTGTAAAACCGCTGCCATATAGTGCTCTTGCAAATGGATAATATTCTTGTAAAACTGCTGCCATCTAGTGCTCTTGCAAATGGATAACATTCTTGTAAAACCGCTGCCATCTAGTGCTACTGCAAGTGCATAACATTCTTGTAAAACTGCTGCCATCTAGTGCTCTTGCAAATGGATAATATTCTTGTAAAACTGCTGCCATCTAGTGCTCCTGCAAATGGATAATATTCTTGTAAAACTGCTGCCATCTAGTGCTCTTGCAAATGAATAACATTCTTGTAAAACTGCTGCCATCTAGTGCTCTTGCAAATGGATAATATTCTTGTAAAACTGCTGCCATCTAGTGCTCTTGCAAATGGATAACATGTTAGTAAAACTGCTGCCATATAGTGCTCTTGCAAATGGATAACATTCTTGTAAAACCGCTGCCATCTAGTGCTCTTGCAAATGGATAATATTCTTGTAAAACTGCTGCCATATAGTGCTCTTGCAAATGGAAAACATTCTTGTAAAACCGCTGCCATCTAGTGCTCTTGCAAATGGATAACATTCTTGTAAAACCGCTGCCATATAGTGCTCTTGCAAATAGATAATATTCTTGTAAAACCGCTGCCATATAGTGCTCTTGCAAATGGATAACCTTCTTGTAAAACTGCTGCCCTCTAGTGCTTGCAAATGAATAACATTCTTGTAAAACCGCTGCCATATAGTGCTACTGCAAGTGCATAACATTCTTGTAAAACTGCTGCCCTCTAGTGCTACTGCAAGTGCATAACATTCTTGTAAAACTGCTGCCATCTAGTGCTCTTGCAAATGGATAACATTCTTGTAAAACTGCTGCCATCTAGTGCTCTTGCAAATGAATAACATTCTTGTAAAACCGCTGCCATATAGTGCTCTTGCAAATGGATAATATTCTTGTAAAACTGCTGCCATCTAGTGCTCTTGCAAATGGATAACATTCTTGTAAAACCGCTGCCATCTAGTGCTACTGCAAGTGCATAACATTCTTGTAAAACTGCTGCCATCTAGTGCTCTTGCAAATGGATAATATTCTTGTAAAACTGCTGCCATCTAGTGCTCTTGCAAATGAATAACATTCTTGTAAAACTGCTGCCATCTAGTGCTCTTGCAAATGGATAATATTCTTGTAAAACTGCTGCCATCTAGTGCTCTTGCAAATGGATAACATGTTAGTAAAACTGCTGCCATATAGTGCTCTTGCAAATGGATAACATTCTTGTAAAACCGCTGCCATCTAGTGCTCTTGCAAATGGATAATATTCTTGTAAAACTGCTGCCATATAGTGCTCTTGCAAATGGATAACATGTTAGTAAAACTGCTGCCATATAGTGCTCTTGCAAATGGATAACATTCTTGTAAAACTGCTGCCATCTAGTGCTCTTGCAAATGGATAACATTCTTGTAAAACCGCTGCCATCTAGTGCTCTTGCAAATGGATAATATTCTTGTAAAACTGCTGCCATATAGTGCTCTTGCAAATGGAAAACATTCTTGTAAAACCGCTGCCATCTAGTGCTCTTGCAAATGGATAACATTCTTGTAAAACCGCTGCCATCTAGTACTCAAGAAATAGGCCGGCTCCTAAGCTTATGTCTCTGCTTTTAAAAAATGATACCAAGAGAACGAAGACAAATTGATAATAAAAGTAAATTAGAAAGTTGTTTAAAATTGCATGCTCTATCTTAATCAAGAAAGAGAAAATTTGGGTTCAGTGTCCCTTTAATGCGCATTATTGAACAGCTAGAGCTGCTTTCTTTATATAAGATACTGATACAGTAGTAACATTTAAAAGGCAATCGGATACGATAGTAATTGCTACACTACCCATGTGTAACCTCTGGTAACATTGTCTGCACAGTTACTATTACTGAAGTCAAAATCCAGACGGGAGAGAGAATTTATCTAAATCATTCACTATAGTAAAATAACGCTATTGAACTAATGGTGAAACTATCAGATTTTGTAATATTCAGTTACCTTATACAGCTTCCTCTTTGCTCTGGACGATTATAACAACACACTATTATTACTATATTTTATTCATGGTGAAGCATTATTTTATTCACCTATTCATGCTTAAATAGTTAAAGGGACACTTAATCCAATTTTGATGATTCTGATTGAGCATACAATTTTAAGCAACTTTGTAATTTACTCCTATTATCAATTTTTCTTTGTTCTCTTGCTATCTTTATTTAAAAAGAAGGCATCTAAGCTTTTTTTTTGTTTGAGACCTCTGGACAGCACTTTTTTATTGGTGGGTGAATTTATCCAGCAATCAGGAAAAACAACCCAGGTTGTTCACCAAAAATGGGCTGGCATCTAAACTTACATTCTTGCATTTCAAATAAAGATACCAAGAGAATGAAGAAAATTTGATTATAGGAGTAAATTAGAAAGTTGCTTAAAATTGCATGCTCTATCTGAATCACGATAGAAAAAAATGGGATTCAGTGTCCCTTTAAATAATGATTTGGGTTTACTGTCCCTTTAACCCTTTCAGTGCTAAGCACTTTCCCACCTGGGTGCTAAGATTTTTAAAGTTTTTTTTTTATTATTTTATTTTTTGAACAAAAATGTTTTAACTTTTTTCTTTTTCCAGACCCCCAAGGCTGTTGGAAAGGTTAGGCGATTACCTTTCCAATGGTGGGTCTTGGGGGTCTGTAGCTGCTTAGATGCCTGAGATACAGGCTTATAAGCAGCATGCCCCCTGCTCCTATACTTAACATTGTTAAGTATAAATAAAGTTGCGCGGTGATGTCATCACTTTATTGCGCATGACGTCACCATGCAAAACGGGAAGCCCCGGCGATGCCTGTCACTCTACATGCACGATTGCCGGGGTAGGAGCGAGTGGGAGCCCCCAGATCTCCCTCAAGGTGGGAGAGTGCTAGTAACAGCTCTGAGCCGTCATTAACACCAGAGTGGGAAACTCTGTGACAGCTCAGAGCCGTCATTAGCACTCAAGGGGTTAATATAGCAACTTATTTGCCATTGTAGAGTAGGTGTACTTTCAGGTGATCATCCAATATTTGTTATCACAATATAATCTCTGTGTTGTTTTTAGATTAAATGACCCATTTTTAATTTCCTGAATAAAGTTTTTGTTTTTAAAACAATGTGCACTAAACACTGTTAATTAATCAGGCCCCTGAGTACTTCACAGGGGTATCCTAATTCTGTCTCTGTTACTGAAAATGATTGCTATAGTTTATACCTAGATACACAGCACCGATGAGCTCATCACATAAGTTATATACTGTGTCATGATGTCAAATAATTAAAAAGTTGGTCCTTTATAATAAAAAAATTAGTGCCTGTGGCTTTATATTACTGTGCCTTTAAATCTTGTCTAGCCTGGTCCCAGATAAAAAATGCAGAATCTACACAGAGGGCCCGATATTAAAAACCTCGTCGGCATGGAGAGAAACCACACAAAACCTTTGGGATTTTTGTAGACCTTGTATTGTAATGTAGGAATCTCTGTTTTACATAATGATCACTACATAGTAACATAAACATTTCTCAAGATAAAATTTGTATTCCTAATCTTTTTTAAAGGGACTTGCCGTACCAACGTGACTTCTTAGAATATCTCACCTGAGCGGCGAGGTTTTAAATATCATGTCCAGAATGAAAGCGCTCAACCAAGAGCGAACAGCAGCTCAGTAGCTTGTTCTATGGCGAGTCACTACCTTAGAGCAGCCTCTTTTAGCCCAATTGTGCTTTTCATGGAGGGGAACATTGCTGAAGAATATCAGTCTGATCCCACCTAGTAAGAAATACCAGGCAATCCTCCTCTGAACGAGGAACATGGCAACCCCAGCCAATTGTTTTGGCCTTCTGTGGGCCTTGTCGGTGAGGTGCAGCCATATCCCTCTAAAAACTCAGGGCAAGGAGTCCACGTCTGGTTTTTCCCATCACCCTTAGGGAAACTTTCCCCGGTCATATTACAAATATACACAGAGTGATAAGTTTCCCTATGGGTTATGGGGGATTTAAGACATGGGGGCATCTGTATCAAGCTCCGAATGGAGCTTGATGCCCTGTGTTTCTGGCGAGCCTGCAGGCTCGCCAGAAACAGCAGTTATGAAGCAGCGGTCACAAAGACTGCTGCTCCATAACCTGTCCGTCTGCTCTGAGCAGGCGGACAGACATCTCCGGAAATACGATCGGGTTGATTGTCACCTCCCTGCTGGAGGCCTATTGGCCGCGAGTCTGCAGGGGGCGGCGTTGCACCAGCAGCTCTTGTGAGCTGCTGGTGCAATGCTGAATACGGCGAGCGTATTGCTCGCCGTATTCAGTGATGTCTGTCGGACCTGATCCGCACTGTCGGATCAGGTCCGACAGACATTGATAACTAGAGGCCATGGACTCCTTGCCCAGTGTGCTTAGAGGAATATGGCTGTACCTCACTGACAAGGTCCAAAGAAGGCCAAAATGATCATCTGGGGTCTCCATGTTCCTTGTTCAGAGGAAGATTACCTGGTACTTCAGGGCTGGACTGAACTTTTTAGGCGGGATCAGACGCCAGGAAAGTTCTCCTCTGTGAAAAGCACAATTGGGCTAAAAGAAGCTGCCCCCAAGTGGTTATCTCAATATAAATATGAGTATTTAACTTCTATTGCTTTATCTCATAACTACCTGAATATGCTCAGAAGTAAACTAGGTCTCTGCAATCAGTTGGCACCCTCTTGAGGACAAATCCTGCAACTACAACCAAATACTTAAAGGGACATTATACACTCATTTTTTCTTTGCATAAATGTTTTGTAGATAATCTATTTATATAGCCCATAAAGTTTTTTTTTTTAAATTAATGTATAGTTTTGCTTATTTTTAAATAACATTGCTCTGATTTTCAGACTCCTAACCAAGCCCCAAAGTTTTATGTGAATACGCTCGACTACCTACTCCAGCTTGCTCCTGTTTGTGTAAAGGGTCTTTTCATATGCAAAAGAAGGGGGAGGGGGGGGATTGTCTTATTTGCCACTTGCAGTGGGCTTTCCAGCTACCTTTTCAACAGAGGTAAACTGACAGCTTCTAAGTAAGTTTTTAAACAGTTTTATACTGAATTTTTATATCAGTATCTGTGCATATTATTCTTTATAGTAGTGTCTATTACATGCAGTTATATGAAAATGAGTGTATACTGTCCCTTTAAAGGGACACTGAACCCAAATTTTTTCTTTCATGATTCAGATAGAGCATGCAATTTTAAGCAGCCTTCTAATTTACTCCTATTATCAATTTTTCTTCGTTCTTTTGCTATCTTTATTTGAAAAAGAAGGCATCTAAGCTAAAGAGCCAGCCAATTTGTGGTTCAGAACCATGGACAGCACTTGTTTATTGGTACTGTCCAATCAGCAAGGACAACCCAGGTTGTTCATCAAAAAAGGGGCCGGCATCTAAGCTTACATTTTTGCTTTTCAAATAAAGATACCAAGAGAATGAAGAAAATTTGATAATAGGAGTAAATTAGAAAGTTGTTTAAAATTGCATGCTCTATCTGAACCACAAAAGAAAAAAATTGGGTACAGTGTCCCTTTAAGTCACTGTGTTTGATAATCAAAAACTCGTTGGCATAGGGAGAGATTACACAGAATCTTTGAGGGCTTTTTGAGCATTATATTGCAATGTAGGTGTCTTCTCTTCGCATACAGCTACCTGCATAGCCAGACAAACAGACCCTAGGCTAAAATGTGCTTTTTAAAAATTATTTGAGGGATCTCGCCGGACTGCCGAGATGTCTTAGATTTAGATAATCAGGCCCTAGCAGTGATATCAGTTTTGCAGAATAAAACAGATGCTGTTCTCATTCATTTTTAGCTTATGAAATCCTTGAAGATTCAAACAAGACTCACAGTTGTTTAAAAACTGACATTAAATGGACAGTCAACTTGAAAATCTTTATTGTTTAAAAAGATAGATAATCCCTTTATTACCCATTCCCCAGCTTTGCACAACCAACACTGTTATATTAATGCACTTTTTACCTCTGTGATTACCTTGTATCTAAGCCTCTCCGACTGCCCCTTATTTTAATGCTATTTTCAAACTTGCAACTTAGCCAATCAGTGATGACTCCTGCATAACTCCACGGGAGTGAGCACAATGCTATCTATAAGGCACACTTTAAAGGGACATTATACACTCATTTTTTCTTTGCATAAATGTTTTGTAGATGATCTATTTATATAGCCTATAAAGTTTTCTTTTTTTAAAAATGTATAGTTTTGCTTATTTTTAAAGGGACAGTCTACACCAGAATTTTTATTGTTTTAAAAGATAGATAATCCCTTTATTACCCATTCCCCAGTTTTGCATAACCAACACAGTTATATTAATATACTTTCAACCTCTGTGATTATCTTGTATCTAAGCCTCTGCAAACTGCCCCTTTATTTCAGTTCTTTTGACAGACTTGCAGTTTAGCCAATCAGTGCCTGCTCCCAGATAACTTCACCTGCACAAGCACAGTGTTATCTATATGAAATACATGAACTAACACCCTCTAGTGGTGAAAAACTGTTAAAATGTTAACGCCTAGATTTAGAGTTTTGCGTTAGCCGACAAAACCAGCGTTAGGGGCTCCTAACGCTGGTTTTGGGCTACCGCTGGTATTTAGAGTCAGTCAGGAAAGGGTCTAATGCTCACTTTCCAGCCGCGACTTTTCCATACCGCAGATCCCCCTACGCCATTTGCGTATCCTATCTTTTCAATGGGATCTTTCTACCCCTGGTATTTAGAGTCTTGGCTGAAGTGAGCGTTAGAACTCTAACGACAAAACTCCAGCCGCAGAGAAAAGCCAGGAGTTAAGAGCTTTCTGGGCTAACGCTGGTTCATAAAGCTCTTAACTACTGTGCTCTAAAGTACACTAACACCCATAAACTACCTATGTACCCCTAAACCGAGGTCCCCCCACATTGCCGCCACTCTAGTAAATTCTTTTTAAATTTTTAACCCCTAATCTGCCGACCGCACACCGCCGCAACCTACGTTATCCCTATGTACCCCTAATCTGCTGCCCCTAACACCGCCAACCCCTATATTATATTTATTAACCCCTAATCTGCCGCCCCCAACGTCGCCGCCACCTACCTACAATTATTAACCCCTAATCTGCCGACTGGACCTCACTGCTACTATAATAAATGTATTAACCCCTAATCCGCCTCACTCCCACCTCAAAAACCCTATAATAAATAGTATTAACCCCTAATCTGCCCTCCCTAACATCGCCGACACCTAACTTCAAGTATTAACCGCTAATCTGCCGACCGGACCTCGCCGCTACTCTAATAACTGTATTAACCCCTAAAGCTAAGTCTAACCCTAACACTAACACCCCCCTAAGTTAAATATAATTTTTATCTAACGAAATAAATTATTTATTATTAAATAAATTATTCCTATTTAAAGCTAAATACTTACCTGTAAAATAAACCCTAATATAGCTACAATATAAATAATAATTATATTGTAGCTATTTTAGGATTAATATTTATTTTACAGGCAACTTTGTATTTATTTTAACCATGTACAATAGCTATTAAATAGATAATAACTATTTAATAGCTACCTAGTTAAAATAATTACAAAATTACCTTTAAAATAAATTCTAACCTAAGTTACAATTAAACCTAACACTACACTATCATTAAATAAATTAAATAAAATACCTACAATTATCTACAATTAAACCTAACACTACACTATCAATAAATTAATTAAATAAAATACCTACAAATAAATACAATTAAATAAACTAACTAAAGTACAAAAATTAAAAAAAGAACTAAGTTACAAAATTCTGCTCTTTTGCCTGTAAAAAAAAACATACAATACCCCCCCCCAACATTACAACCCACCACCCACATACCCCTAATCTAACCCAAACCCCCCTTAAATAAACCTAACACTAAGCCCCTGAAGATCTCCCTACCTTGTAAGCCCCTGAAGATCTCCCTACCTTGCCGGGTATCACCGATCCGTTCAGAGGAGGCTCCGAAGTCTTCATCCAAGCCCAAGCGGGGGCTGAAGATATCCATCATCCGGCTGAAGTCTTGATCCAAGCGGGGGCTGAAGATATCCATCATCCGGCTGAAGTCTTGATCCAAGTGGGGGCTGAAGAGATCCATCTTCTATCAAGCGGCATCTTCAATCTTCTTTCTTCCGGATCCATCTTCATCCCGCCGACGCGGAACATCCATCCTGGCGACGACTTCCCGACGAATGATGGTTCCTTTAAGGGACATCATCCAAGATGGCGTCCCTCGAATTCCGATTGGCTGATAGGATTCTATCAGCCAATCGGAATTAAGGTAGGAAAATTCTGATTGGCTGATGGAATCAGCCAATCAGATTCAAGTTCAATCCGATTGGCTGATCCAATCAGATTGAGCTCGCATTCTATTAGCTGTTCCGATCAGCCAATAGAATGCAAGCTCAATCTGATTGGCTGATTGGATCAGCCAATCGGATTGAACTTGAATCTGATTGGCTGATTCCATCAGCCAATCAGAATTTTCTTACCTTAATTCCGATCCTATCAGCCAATCGGAATTCGAGGGACGCAATCTTGGATGACGTCCCTTAAAGGAACCTTCATTCGTCGGGAGTTCGTCGGTGAAGAAGGATGTTCCGTGACGGCGGGATGAAGATGGATCCGGAAGAAAGAAGATTAAAGATGCCGCTTGATAGAAGACTTCAGCCCGATGATGGACCTCTTCAGCCCCCGCTTGGCGACGTTGGGGGCGACAGATTAGGGATTAATAAATATAATATAGGGGTCGGCGGTGTTAGGGGCAGCAGATTAGTGGTACATAGGGATAACTTAGTTTGCGGCAGTGTACGGAGCGGCAGATTAGGGGTTAATAAGTGTAAGGTTAGGGGTGTTTAGACTCGGGGTACATGTTAGGGTGTTAGGTGCAGACTTAGGAAGTGTTTCCCCATAGGAAACAATGGGGCTGCATTAGGAGCTGAACGCTGCTTTTTTGCAGGTGTTAGGTTTTTTTTCAGCTCAAATGGCCCCATTGTTTCCTATGGGGGAATCGTGCACGAGCACGTTTTTGAAGCTGGCCGCGTCCGTAAGCACCGCTGGTATTTAGAGTTGCAGTGGCGGTAAATATGCCTGTACGCTCCCTTTTTGGAGCCTAACGCAGCCATTCTGTGAACTCTAAATACCAGCGGTAATTAAAAGGTGCGGGGGGGAAAAAGCATGCGTAGCTAACGCACCCCTTTGGCCGCAGAACTCTAAATCTAGCCGTAAGAAATTAGCATATGAACCTCCTAGGTTAAACTTTCAACTAAGAATACCAGGAGAACAAAGCAAAATTGGTGATAAAAGTAAATTGGAAAATTGTTTAAAATTACAGGCTCTATCTGAATCATGAAAGTTTATTTTGGCCTAGACTGTCCCTTTAAATAATATTGCTCTGATTTTCCGACTCCTAACCAAGCCCCAGAGTTTTATTTGAATACAGTCAGCTACCTACTCCAGCTTGCTCCTGTTTGTGTAAAGGGTCTTTTCATATGCAAAAGAAGGGGGAGGGGGGCAGTGTCTTATTTGCCACTTGCAGTGGGCTTTCCAGCCACGTTTTCAACAGAGCTAAACTGACAGCTTCTAAGTAAGCTTTTAAACCATTTTATACTGGATTTTTATATCGGTATCTGTGCATCTTATTCTTTATAGTAGTGTCTATTACATGCAGTTATATGAAAATGAGTGTATACTGTCCCTTTAACAAGCGCTGTATAACTGTCAAAATGCACTGAGATAAGAGGTGGCCTTCAAGGACTTAGAAATTAGCAAATGAGCCTACCTAGTTTGAGCTTTCAACAAAGAATACCAAGAGAACAAAGCAAATTTGATGATAAAAATAAATTGAAAACTTGTTTAAAATTGCTGCTCTATCTGAATCATGAGTTTAATTTTGACTTGAGTGTCCCTTTTAAATAAACATTTATATTATAAATATGAAAAAGCAATAATTAGACAAGTGAGTTTGTTTTATTAAGTGGTTAACATGTTAAACTAACAGGGCGTGTATGAGGGTGTACAACTGATGCTTAAGGGTAAATTGCTCACTGGCTGACCTGATAAACTATGAATCCTTTTAAAACAGCTTCCTTATATACAACAGACAAATACATTGTACATACAGTATATTCAGTAGATATTTTCCTGTCATCTCTTCATGCAGTTAAAAGCATGTTTGTACTAATTGTCACATATTGCCTTTTTTTCTGTCATTTCCTATAGTACTGTTGTCACTCTGTCTTTGTAAATCCATACGGGCTGATTTAACAAACCGTCAACTGGCCTTGCACTGCTTGTGCAATGATAAATGCCGACAGTGTATGCTGTCGGAATTCAGCGATGTCTGTCGGACTTGATCCACTGAGCAGATCGTGTCGGACAGACACTTGATAAATCGGCCCTATAGCCTCTAATGTGAATATGTCAGAGCACTTTGTTATTGCGCTATTGCTTGCCTATAACGCTATCTTGCAGAGTGTAAACACATAGCAATTCAGGGTCACTAGTGCTAAAATGACATGCACTAATCAATTAGAGCCTTTAATTTGTTTTGCAGTCCAGAGACACACTCCTAAAATAGCCTCTTGAGTATATTTATCGTATCTCTGTTGCTGTAACCAGTAAAACACAGCTAAAAAAACCTCTTCATCGATCAAGTAATCAGTGCGTAGCATTTTTTTGGGTCAGTGTAATGGATCCTGCAGGATGAACCTTAGCTTGTCTTGGGCAGGGGAAAAATCATAACTTCCAGAGTTGCATTACATAAAAAGGATCTCATAATAAATAATAAAGTAAATGATCAAGTTTTATTTATTTATTTATTTATGTATTATGCATTATTATACTTTTTATGGGGCATTACATTTGAGTTTTATTTGCTTTTAAAGGGTCATTAAACACTAAGGTCCTACTGATGTACAGTTCTACAACGAGATGATCTACGTTTTGTCAGTACAGAGAAGTCCTTCAAAGAATTTTAGAAACGCAATTTTTACCTTGAGAGATGTTTATCCGACTATGCAGAGTTCTGTATGTGAAGAAGAGACTCCTATGTTACAAGATAAGGTCTTAGAAAAATCCCAAAGATTTTGTGTAAATTCTCTCTATGGCGACAAGTTTTTATTTATCAGGCCCTAAGTCCATTATGGAGACGTAGGGGTAGATTTATTGTAAGTTGAGCGGACATTTGCTGTAGCGATCCATGTCCGCTTGACCTCCCTAAATGCTGACAGCATACACTGTTGGCATTTAACTTTGCACAAGCATTTCTGGTGAACTCCTTGTGCAATGCTACCCCCTGTTAACTGGTGGCCAATCAGCCGCTAGCTGGGGCTGTCAATCATCCCGATAGTATCGGATCAGGATGCTTTCAATCCGCCAACTAAAAGGTGGTGGACAAGTTAAGGAGCAGCGGTCTTACGACTGCTGCTTCTTAAATTACGTTTCAGGTGAACCCTAAACGATGGGGCTCCAAAGCAGCATCCGCTGTTTAATAAATGAAGCCCGTAGTGTTGAGGATTTTCCCCGCCTCCCTCTAGTCATGGGTGCCGCCATGTTGAAATTTGCTTTTCGTTGCATTCCAGTGCTGATGTTTGCACACGTGCAGCAACTCTCCTTCAGATACCTTCAGTATAACCTAAGTTCCAAAATGGCAGCACTCATGATATTAATGTTCCTGTAAAGGGACATAAAGCCCCAAAAAATTCTTTCATGATTCAGATAGAGAATACAATTTTCAACAACTTTCTAATTTACTTCTGTTATCTAATCTGTTTCATTCTCTTGATATCATTTGTTGAAGGAGCAGCTATGCACTACTGGTTTCTAACTGAACACATGGGTGAGCCAATCACAATCAATATATATATATATATGCAGCCACCAATAAACAGATAGGACCTAGGTTCTCTGCTGCTCCTGAGCTTGTCTAGATAAACCATTCAGCAAAGGATAACAAGAGAAGGAAACAAATTAAATAATAGAAGTAAATTGTAAAGCTGTTTAAAATTGTATTCTCTATCTGAATCCTGAAAGAACATTGTTAGGTTTCACATCCCTTTAACTGTATGTCCACTATACGAAAGAACTTGGGGGCATTAATCAAACGTTAGAAGAAACAGCCTAGGTTCATTTTAAAAGTACTTTTAACTTAAAACACTTTGAAAAGCCATCTCAGGTGTCTGTGCCACGGGCGTATCCAGAAATAGAAGTCACTGCTTCGTGTCTGATCTGTTTATGTCTGAAGAAACATCCACAAATGTAATTTACCCATAGATTATATCTGCAAACCCTCGCCAAGATCTAATGGCTGTGCGTTTGGTTCCAGCAGCTGATGTAGCCGTGACTTGCGAAACCTCAGCCTGCTTGTGCTAAGACACTAATGCAATTGTCAGCTCTTCAGGATGACAATGACAGGAATGAGGGGATGCTTCATTTGTCAACCGTCGCAGCCATCCCTAAAATAACAGATTGCTGCCATCTCTTGTGCTGCTCACCTGTGTACATGCTTAGAAAACCGGAAGATGGATTAAAGATAAACATGTATTTTGTTCTTTTGGTATCCTTTGTTGAAAAGCGGGTAGGAAGGCTCAGGAACATGCATGTATCTGGAGCGTTATATGGCAGCAGTTTTGCAAGAATGTTTTGTACAATGTTATACATTTGCAAGATCACTATATGACATCAGTATTGCTATCTAGATAAGCTCTTCAACAAGGAATTACACGGGAATTAAGCAAATTTGATAATAGAAGTAAATTGGAAACCTTTTTTTAAAATTGTTCTGCTTGAGTCACAAATATAAAATGTTCATGTCCCTTTCTGCACACAAAATAACGGCTAGATTATGAGTGGAGCATGCGTCGGGTTTATCGTTCGCATAACAAGTTGAAAGTTAACGAGATTGATTGAGCGCACTTCAAGTTAATGCTCGTCGGGATAGCGCGTCCTCACAGCTCTGGTTAACTGTTTTGCAAAACAAAAAAGTGTCACAAAACACATAAAAAATGCATTACAAAGTACAATTACACACATAATAACAGTCTAATAAATAGACATTACAAAGTACAGTTACACTTATAATAACACTATCTAATAAATTTACATTACATAGTACAGTTACACTCATAATAACACTATCTAATAAATATACATTACATAGTACAGTTACACTCATATTACCTCTGTCTAATAAATACATTACACAGTACAGTTACACACATAATAATAATATCTAATAAATATACATTACATAGTACAGTTACACACATAATAACACCATCTAATAAATATACATTACATAGTACAGTTACACTCATAATAACACTATCTAATAAATATACATTACATAGTACAGTTACACACATAATAACACCATCTAATAAATATACATTACATAGTACAGTTACACTCATAATAACACTATCTAATAAATATACATTACATAGTACAGTTACACTCATATTACCTCTGTCTAATAAATACATTACACAGTACAGTTACACACATAATAATAATATCTAATAAATATACATTACACAGTACAGTTACACACATAATAACACTGTCTAATAAATACACATTACACAGTACAGTTACACACATAATAACACTATCTAATAAATATACATTACACAGTACAGTTACACACATAATAACACCATCTAATAAATATACATTACACAGTACAGTTACACACATAATAACACTATCTAATAAAATACATTACACAGTACAGTTACACTCATAATAACACTGTCTAATAAAATACATTACACAGTACAATTACACACATAATAACACTATCTAATAAATATACATTACACAGTACAGTTACACACATAATAACACTGTCTAATAAATACACATTACACAGTACAGTTACACACATAATAACACTATCTAATAAATATACATTACACAGTACAGTTACACACATAATAACACTGTCTAATAAAATACATTACACAGTACCGTTACACTCATAATAACACTGTCTAATAAATATACATTGCACAGTACCGTTACACTCATAATAACACTGTCTAATAAAATACATTACACAGTACAATTACACACATAATAACACTATCTAATAAATACATTACACAGTACAGTTACACACATAATAACACTATCTAATAAATATACCTTACACAGTACAGTTACACACATAATAACACTATCTAATAAATATACATTACACAGTATAGTTACACTTATAATAACACTATCTAATAAGTATACATTACACAGTAGAGTTACACTTATAATAACACTATCTAATAAATATACATTACACAGTACAGTTACACACATAATAACACTGTCTAATAAATATACATTACACAGTACAGTTACACACATAATAACACCATCTAATAAATATACATTACATAGTACAGTTATACACATAATAACACTATCTAATAAATACATTACACAGTACAGTTACACACATAATAACACTGTCTAATAAATATACATTACACAGTACAGTTACACACATAATAACACTATCTAATAAATATACATTACACAGTACAGTTACACACATAATAACACTATCTAATAAATATACATTACACAGTACAGTTACACACATAATAACACTGTCTAATATATATACATTACACAGTATAGTTACACACATAACACTATCTAATAAATATACATTACACAGTACAGTTACACACATAATAACACTATCTAATAAATATACATTACACAGTACAGTTACACACATAATAACACTATCTTATAAATACATTACACAGTACAGCTACACACATAATAACACTATCTAATATATATACATTACATAGTACAGTTACACACATAATAACACTATCTAATAAATATACATTAGACAGTACAGTTACACTAATAATAACACTATCTAATAAATATACATTAGACAGTACAGTTACACTAATAATAACACTATCTAATAAATATATATTACACAATACAGTTACACTTATAATAACACTGTCTAATAAATATACATTACACTGTACAGTTACACTCATAATAACACTATCTAATAAATATACATCACACAGTACAGTTACACACATAATAACACCATCTAATAAATACATTACACAGTACAGTTACACTTATAATAACACTATCTAATAAATATACATTACACTGTACAGTTACACTCATAATAACACTGTCTAATAAATATACATTACACAGTACAGTTACACTCATAATAACACTGTCTAATAAATATACATTACACAGTACAGTTACACACATAATAACACTGTCTATTAAATATACATTACACAGTACAGTTACACACATAACACTGTCTAATAAATATACATTACACAGTACAGTTACACACATAATAACACCGTCTAATAAATATACATTACACAGTACAGTTACACACATAATAACACCGTCTAATTAATATACATTACACAGTACAGTTGCACTCATAATAACACTGTCTAATAAATATACAGTACATTACACAGTACAGTTACACACATAACACTGTCTAATAAATATACATTACACATTACAGTTACACTCATAATAACACCATCTAATAAATATACATTACACTGTACAGTTACACACATAATAACACTGTCTAATAAATATACATTACACAGTACAGTTACACACATAATAACACTATCTAATAAATATACATTACACAGTACAGTTACACTCATATTAACACTAATAAATATGCATTACACAGTACAGTTACACACATATTAACACTAATAAATATACATTACACAGTACAGTTACACTCATAATAACACTATCTAATAAATATACATTACACAGTACAGTTACACACATATTAACACTAATAAATATACATTACATAGTACAGTTACACTCATAATAACACTATCTAATAAATATACATTACACAGTACAGTTACACACATATTACCCCACTATCTAATAAATATACATTACATAGTACAGTTACACTCATAATAACACTATCTAATAAATATACATTACACAGTACAGTTTCACACACATATTAACAACATCTAATAAATATACATTACACAGTACAGTTACACACATAATAACAACATCTAATAAATATACATTACACAGTACAGTTACACACATAATAACAACATCTAATAAATATACATTACACAGTACAGTTACACTCATAATAACACTGTCTAATAAATATACATTACACTGTACAGTTACACTCATAATAACACTGTCTAATAAATATACATTACACAGTACAGTTACACACATAATAACACTATCTAATAAATATACATTACACAGTACAGTTACACACATAATAACACTATCTAATAAATATACATTACACAGTATAGTTACACTTATAATAACACTATCTAATAAATATACATTACACAGTACAGTTACACTCATAATAACACTGTCTAATAAATATACATTACACTGTACAGTTACACACATAATAACACTATCTAATAAATATACATTACATAGTACAGTTACACACATAATAACACCATCTAATAAATATACATGACACAGTACAGTTACACTCATAATAATAATGTCTAATAAATATACATTACACAGTACAGTTACACTCATAATAACACTATCTAATAAATATACATTACACAGTACAGTTACACACATAATAACACTATCTAATAAATATACATTACATAGTACAGTTACACACATAATAACACTATCTAATAAATATACATTACATAGTACAGTTACACACATAATAACACTATCTAATAAATATACATTACATAGTACAGTTACACACATAATAACACTATCTAATAAATATACATTACATAGTACAGTTACACACATAATAACACTATCTAATAAATATACATGACACAGTACAGTTACACTCATAATAACACTATCTAATAAATATACATTACACAGTACAGTTACACTTATAATAACACTATCTAATAAATATACATTACACAGTACAGTTACACTCATAATAACACTATCTAATAAATATACATTACACAGTACAGTTACACACATATTAACACTAATAAATATACATTACATAGTACAGTTACACTCATAATAACACTATCTAATAAATATACATTACACAGTACAGTTACACACATATTACCCCACTATCTAATAAATATACATTACATAGTACAGTTACACTCATAATAACACTATCTAATAAATATACATTACACAGTACAGTTTCACACACATATTAACAACATCTAATAAATATACATTACACAGTACAGTTACACACATAATAACAACATCTAATAAATATACATTACACAGTACAGTTACACACATAATAACAACATCATCTAATAAATATACATTACACAGTACAGTTACACTCATAATAACACTGTCTAATAAATATACATTACACTGTACAGTTACACTCATAATAACACTGTCTAATAAATATACATTACACAGTACAGTTACACACATAATAACACTATCTAATAAATATACATTACACAGTACAGTTACACACATAATAACACTATCTAATAAATATACATTACACAGTATAGTTACACTTATAATAACACTATCTAATAAATATACATTACACAGTACAGTTACACTCATAATAACACTGTCTAATAAATATACATTACACTGTACAGTTACACACATAATAACACTATCTAATAAATATACATTACATAGTACAGTTACACACATAATAACACCATCTAATAAATATACATGACACAGTACAGTTACACTCATAATAATAATGTCTAATAAATATACATTACACAGTACAGTTACACTCATAATAACACTATCTAATAAATATACATTACACAGTACAGTTACACACATAATAACACTATCTAATAAATATACATTACATAGTACAGTTACACACATAATAACACTATCTAATAAATATACATTACATAGTACAGTTACACACATAATAACACTATCTAATAAATATACATTACATAGTACAGTTACACACATAATAACACTATCTAATAAATATACATTACATAGTACAGTTACACACATAACACCATCTAATAAATATACATGACACAGTACAGTTACACTCATAATAATAATGTCTAATAAATATACATTACACAGTACAGTTACACTCATAATAACACTATCTAATAAATATACATTACACAGTACAGTTACACACATAATAACACTATCTAATAAATATACATTACATAGTACAGTTACACACATAATAACACTATCTAATAAATATACATTACATAGTACAGTTACACACATAATAACACTATCTAATAAATATACATTACATAGTACAGTTACACACATAATAACACTATCTAATAAATATACATTACATAGTACAGTTACACACATAATAACACTATCTAATAAATATACATGACACAGTACAGTTACACTCATAATAACACTATCTAATAAATATACATTACACAGTACAGTTACACTCATAATAACACTATCTAATAAATATACATTACACAGTACAGTTACACACATAATAACACTATCTAATAAATATACATTACACAGTACAGTTACACTAATAATAACACTGTCTAATAAATATACATTACACAGTACAGTTACACTTATAATAACACTATCTAATAAATATACATTACACAGTACAGTTACACTAATAATAACACTGTCTAATAAATATACATTACACAGTACAGTTACAATATGTAGAAAATATATATTACTGGCACTGCAGTAATTTTTTCCCAAGGAAAAAAGTCCAGAAAGGGCCGGTGCTTCCCTTAACAATAAATATTATAACAAATACCCTATAAAAGGAACAGGGCAAAGGGAGGGGGTTTATAGCACTCCACCTCTTTTGGAATGAGTAAAGTATAATTAAAATATAACTTTTAATGTAATTATAATAAAACCCAGGAAACCCTGGTGTCTCCCACCACACTTAAAAACAAATCTAATACTCCACATAGCTAAGGCTGTTAGCCTCCCTGTTTCCTTTCCGATAACAACTCACGTCGGCTTCAGGTGACAGAGGCAAGAGCAGCACTGCTATGTGTTTATAAAACTATGATAGTGGCACACAAACGCGTTTCGGCCTGTAAACAGCCTTTCTCAATGTGTATGATTTTGTATTCAAAGGAACAAACCAAACGATAATATAAGCGTATCTTAAATACCTTTCTTTGACATGGGCTCTCCAATAACGACGCTTTACGTCATTACCACTCCCCCTCTCACACTTAATGATATTGGTTGGGAAGGGGGCATGTGTTGTATGGAGAATATCACAGGTCAGAAGTGTTATACTCAAAACAAAGACTAGCGATACCAATATTTGAGAAAGTGATTTGATCATAACCTGCAAGTCGAGTATCCCTGAAAGAAGATTATACTCTAACCAGAACGTTTCAACATAATTATCTTACGTATCTACGCTATGTTTTATCTAATAATCTATATACCTTTCAATTGTATAACAGATTGAGAGTGATGTATATCAATCATCCAGATTAAATACACACAACTTAACGTTTAAAGTGACTCATCCTTTCAAAATAAGCCCTTATAATGTATGTGCATAGTAGTCACATTTAGTAATTTATATCACCAATAACAAGAGTTTAAATCACGGTATCATGATGGTAGGAAAACAATGTAGTATAGACAATGTATCTCCAACTACCTTTCATATTTATGCTCCTTAATACCTTTGCATTGATGTATCATCAAATTCGGTATAATATATTTTTATTTGAGATATAATACATTACCATTATTGCACCTTGCTACTTTATATACAAGTGAATAACTACTATATATATATAGGATTATTATGTACAAATAATTTATGTTTATACATGTCTATAAAATATATCACTCCTCTAGTTAATACTCATTAAGGATCGTAATACACTTTGAATATGACCATTCATACCCCAACACGATGTTGCTCTATAGTGGCTCAAGAAGTTATTCGATTTTGACTCCATTCTATATAGGTTAAGGTGTATTGGGGGCAATAAAGTACATAGTGGCTACTGTTATTTAAAAGATGTATGTGTCTGGGTCCCATCCTAAGACGGGACTCCTAACAACACCATTACACTCTATAACAATGATTATATCAATAGTTCTGGGGACTTTCTAAACCCATGTCAATGATCATATCCAAATGCCACTACTGTACTACTAATGCCTATTCTCCTTATAATGATCTATATCCCTACATCGTGATATAGTGTGAATTCACAAAAGAGGTGGAGTGCTATAATCCCCCTTCCCTTGCCCTGTTCCTTTTATAGGGTATTTGTTATAACAGTACAGTTATATTCATAATAACACTGTCTAATAAATATACATTACACAGTACAGTTATACTCATAATAACACTGTCTAATAAATATACATTACACAGTACAGTTACACACATAATAACACTATCTAATAAATATGCATTACACAGTACAGTTATACTCATAATAACACTGTCTAATAAATATACATTACACAGTACAGTTATACTCATAATAACACTGTCTAATAAATACATTACACAATACAGTTACACTCACAATAACA
Organism: Bombina bombina; assembly: GCF_027579735.1. Lineage (NCBI taxonomy): Eukaryota > Metazoa > Chordata > Amphibia > Anura > Bombinatoridae > Bombina > Bombina bombina. Next base: position 35,541,180 of record NC_069509.1, read on the forward strand.
CTGTCTAATAAATATACATTACACAGTACAGTTACACACATAATAATAATGTCTAATAAATATACATTACACAGTACAGTTATACTCATAATAACACTGTCTAATAAATACATTACACAATACAGTTACACTCATAATAACACTGTCTAATAAATATACATTACACAGTACAGTTATACTCATAACACTGTCTAATAAATACATTACACAATACAGTTACACTCATAATAACACTAATATATATACATTACATAGTACAGTTACACACATAATAACACTATCTAATAAAATACATTACACAGTACAGTTACACACATAATAACACTATCTAATAAAATACATTACACAGTACAGTTACACACATAATAACACTGCCTAATAAATATATATTACACAGTACAGTTACACTCATAATAACACTATCTAATAAAATACATTACATAGTACAGTTACACACATAATAACACTATCTAATAAATATACATTACACAGTACAGTTACACACATAATAACACTGTCTAATAAATATACATTACACAGTACAGTTACACTCATAATAACACCATCTAATAAATACATTACACAGTACAGTTACACACATAATAACACTGTCTAATAAATATACCTTACACAGTACAGTTACACACATAATAACACTATCTAATAAATATACATTACACAGTACAGTTACACACATACTAACACCATCTAATAAATATACATTACACAGTACAGTTACACACATAATAACACTATCTAATAAATATACCTTGCACAGTACAGTTACTCATAATAACACTATCTAATAAATATACATTACACAGTACAGTTACACTCATAATAACACTATCTAATAAATATACATTACACAGTATAGTTACACTTCTAATAACACTATCTAATAAATATACATTACACAGTACAGTTACACTCATAATAACACTATCTAATAAATATACATTACACAGTACAGTTATACTCATAATAACACTGTCTAATAAATATACATTACACAGTACAGTTACACACATAATATCACCATCTAATAAATACTGTAAATATTTGACATTCTAATGTTCTGCACATAGCATAGTATTTTTTTTTAATTTATTTTTTTTAAAGTTTTTTATTGAGGAATAAAAATTACATCAACACGCATCATGCAGATACAAGTAAACAAAATGCAAGACATTAAAAACTGCAACCAAATTATTTTAAACGTGTTTGTTGCATTAAAAAGGGATTTTTTTTTTTTGGGGGGGGGGGAAATACTGTCAAGTTCCTTTAAATTTGTTCACACTTCACATTTCAGTCTGATTTTAGCTTTTATTCCCTTGATTGGGTTTAAATAAAAAAATGAAGTTTTAACTACAACTAGACGATACAAAAAAATATGAAAAAAACTAGTTATATGTTTGCCAGAACTAGTTTCTTAAAGGGACACTAAACCCGCATTTTTCTTTCATGAATCAGATAGAGCAGCAATTTTAAACAACTTTCGAATTTACTCCTATTATCAAAATTTCTGTGTTCTCTTGCTATCTTTATTTAAAAAGCAGTCATGTAAAGCTTAGGAGCTGTCCTATTTTAGGTTCAGAACCCTGGATAGAGCTTGCTTATTGGTGAATAAATTTAGCAAACCAATAAGCAAGCTTAATCCAGGTTCTCAACCAAAAATGGGCTGGCTCTTAAGCTTTAAATTCCTGCTTTTTAAATAAAGATAGCAAGAGAACGAAGAAAAATTGATAATAGGCATAAGTTAGAAAGTAGCATAAAATTGCATGCTCTATCTGAATCATGGTTTAGTATCCCGAAAATGTATCATATAAAATGTTATCACCCAAAGAGGTCTATACCTCTGCTTGCCTCTAAGCACAAATGTGCAGTTATAAATTATTCCCTGTGTAATTAATTCCTAATGTCATCTATATACCTCATCCTAAAGAGAAACAGTGAAAAAGTTGTAAACATCTGTGCAAACCATCCTGCTGCATAGAGCAAAGGGCATGTAAACATTCAGAGCAGCTATCACCTTGGAGATGTTTAGTTTCTACACTAATGAATAGAGTATCCCAGCACCTACGCAAATCTTCCACTAGTAGTTTCCCTAGAAAATATATTTAAAATATTATCTTCTTTTGCTAAACAGTCTCAGCTAATCTGTTTTGCTGTATAGATCTTATATATAGTCATGTAAACTCTATGTCAGACTTCATATACTTTGTCTACATAGGTGGAAGAGATCCGCGGCTGTATTGAAAAACTGTCCGAGGATGTGGAACAGGTGAAGAAGCAACACAGTACTATCCTGGCAGCACCCAATCCTGATGAGAGTGAGTGAGGAATGTGGGAGGAACCTGAGGGAGAGGGTGACCTATTAATATATTTAGTCTTTATTGTTCTTCTGTAGCGGTTATACTGTTTATATGCTGCAATTAACAATGCAAACAGTATATATTTGGAAAGCAAATTATTTAAACATTTGGCAGAGGTGAGAAGAGAATGGAAATAAGTCATTATGGGGACAATAAAGTGCTGGCTAATGCAGACAAAGCTATTGGTTACAATGGGAAAAGGGCACATCTAAAGGGCAGAGGAATAGGCTGTTGAGTTGGGAAGACGGTGCCTGTTGCAGATGGTTTAGAACGAGGAGAGGAGAAAAAGAGGTTGAACATTGCTGGACAAGAAATCTGAAGATTATTGGAAGAAAATGGTTAAGAGAACCAATGACCATTAGAGAAGAGGAAGAGAGGCTTTATAGAAGACAAGTGGGAGCATATACCACTATTAGTTCCATGGGATGATTATCAAGACTTGCATGGTCTATACCAGTGATGGCTAACCTTGGCACCCCTGATGTTTCTGAACTACATTTCCCATGATGCTCAACTAGACTGCAGAGTGCATCATGGGAAATGTATTTCCAAAACATCTGGGGGCCAAGTTTAACCATCACTGGTCTATACAATGGTAATTGAGTATCTATTGCTTCACAAATGAGTGTAGCATTTATCAGCCCCCATCATATTTTCAGGAACCCACTGATGACTCTATTTGGGAAGATGAAGAACCTGGTGATAGTTCCTATTTTTCATACAAATACAAAGTCATCTTTGTTCCTCTGCCTGCCTTCTGCCTTTACTCTACTTCTCAGTTTTCTTTTCTTTAAACATCTTCACTTTCACTCTTTATGCAGAAACCAAGCAGGAACTAGAAGACCTCACAGCCGACATCAAGAAAACGGCCAACAAAGTTCGCTCTAAGTTGAAAGGTGATTTAATGAATTGTGACCCTTGACTTGACACCCCAAGATGACCTTTAAATGTTGACTAATGATTTACATTAATATGCTCATTTCCCTGGAGTTTATTAGTATTAAAGTTCACAATTAAGTTTTAGTATAAATTTGATACTTAGGATACTTATTTCAATTGAATTTTTAATAGTATAGATAGATAGATAGATAGATAGATAGATAGATAGATAGATAGACATATTGTTTCTACAGCAGTTTAATACATAAAGAAATGCAAAAGGAGAAAAATAAAAATATTAAATTAAAGTTTACTGGCAAATCTGCTGAAAAGCACAGTCCAACTTTTATCCAATATATGTTAACTATAGAAACAGGCAAGCTGCATAAGGCAGGTGCCTTGAAGTGTTCTGCATAATAAACAGAAAACTTAAATAGTATTCTTCAATAGCCTTTTGTGGTATTCCCCGTATTGGTGACAATGAAAAACAAATACTTCCTGCAGAGTGTCTGATGCCAGCTATGGCAACAGTTCAAGGGGGTTACTGTGTTAGTCTAGAAACAATTCTAAGATATGAGAATGGAATTACATATTGATTGAATCTTTAAATTAACCATTGCACTCCCAAAATGACAGTTATGTGTATGAAAGAGCAACGATTTAACACGTTACGCTATTGGTAGAGAATAACAAGCCTCCACAAGCTTGAGAAGAAAATATTTGGTTTGGTCAGTGCAGGAGCATCCCTTTTATTTAAGCACATACTGATTACATAGGAATACAAAGAGTGGTATCTATAAATTAAAAAGCAATATTATTCACACATCTATATTGAATTAGGTATAGATGCCACATTGTAAATAAAATATAACGTAAACAAGAAGGAGAACATATTTCTCCAACATTGGTGTGTCCGGTCCACGGCGTCATCCTTACTTGTGGGAATATCTCTTCCCCAACAGGAAATGGCAAAGAGTCCCAGCAAAAGCTGTCCATATAGTCCCTCCTACGCTCCGCCCACCCCAGTCATTCTCTTTGCCGTTGCACAGGCAACATCTCCATGGAGATGGTTAAGAGTATGTGGTGTTTAGTTGTAGTTTCTTTCATGTAATTAGCAAGAGTCCATGAGCTAGTGACGTATGGGATATACATTCCTACCAGGAGGGGCAAAGTTTCCCAAACCTCAAAATGCCTATAAATACACCCCTCACCACACCCACAATTCAGTTTTACAAACTTTGCCTCCTATGGAGGTGGTGAAGTAAGTTTGTGCTAGATTCTACGTTGATATGCGCTCCGCAGCAAGTTGGAGCCCGGTTTTCCTCTCAGTGTGCAGTGAATGTCAGAGGGATGTGAGGAGAGTATTGCCTATTTGAATGCAGTGATCTCCTTCTACGGGGTCTATTTCATAGGTTCTCTGTTATCGGTCGTAGAGATTCATCTCTTACCTCCCTTTTCAGATCGACGATATACTCTTATTTATATACCATTACCTCTGCTGATTTTCGTTTCAGTACTGGTTTGGCTTTCTACAAACGTGTAGATGAGTGTCCTGGGGTAAGTAAATCTTATTTTCTGTGACACTCTAAGCTATGGTTGGGCACTTTATTTATAAAGTTCTAAATATATGTATTCAAACATTTATTTGCCTTGACTCAGAATGTTCAACATTCCTTATTTTCAGACAGTCAGTTTCATATTTGGGATAATGCGTTTGAATCAATCATTTTTTCTTACCTTAAAAATTTGACTTTTTTTCCCTGTGGGCTGTTAGGCTCGCGGGGGCTGAAAATGCTTCATTTTATTGCGTCATTCTTGGTGCAGACTTTTTTGGCGCAAAAAATCTTTTCTGTTTCCGGCGTCATACGTGTCGCCGGAAGTTGCGTCATTTTTTGACGTCCTTTTGCGGCAAAAATGTCGGTGTTCCGGATGTGGCGTCATTTTTGGCGCCAAAAAGCATTTAGGCGCCAAACAATGTGGGCGTATTATTTGGCGCCAAAAAATATGGGCGTCGCTTTTGTCTCCACATTATTTCAGTCTGATTTTTTCTTTGCTTCTGGTTTCTAGAAGCTTGTTTATTGGCATTTTTTCCCATTCCTGAAACTGTCATTTAAGGAATTTGATCAATTTTGATTTATATGTTGTTTTTTCTCTTACATATTGCAAGATGTCTCACGTTGCATCTGAGTCAGAAGATACTTCAGGAAAATCGCTGTCTAGTGCTGGAACTACCAAAGCTAAGTGTATCTGCTGTAAACTTTTGGTAGCTATTCCTCCGGCTGTTGTTTGTATTAATTGTCATGACAAACTTGTTAAAGCAGATAATATTTCCTTTAGTAATGTACCATTGCCTGTTGCAGTTCCCTCAACATCTAAGGTGCAGAATGTTCCTGATAACATAAGAGATTTTGTTTCTGAATCCATCAAGAAGGCTATGTCTGTTATTTCTCCTTCTAGTAAACATAAAAAATCTTTTAAAACTTCTCTCTCTACAGATGAATTTTTAAATGAACATCATCATTCTGATTCTGATGACTCTTCTGGTTCAGAGGATTCTGTCTCAGAGATTGATGCTGATAAATCTTCATATTTATTTAAAATGGAATTTATTCGTTCTTTACTTAAAGAAGTACTAATTGCTTTAGAAATAGAGGATTCTGGTCCTCTTGATACTAATTCTAAACGTTTAGATAAGGTGTTTAAATCTCCTGTGGTTATTCCAGAAGTTTTTCCTGTTCCTAATGCTATTTCTGAAGTAATTTCCAGAGAATGGGATAAATTGGGTAATTCATTTACTCCCTCTAAACGTTTTAAGCAATTATATCCTGTGCCGTCTGACAGATTAGAATTTTGGGACAAAATCCTTAAAGTTGATGGGGCTATTTCTACCCTTGCTAAACGTACTACTATTCCTACGTCAGATGGTACTTCGTTTAAAGATCCTTTAGATAGGAAAATTGAATCCTTTCTAAAGAAAAGCTTATCTGTGTTCAGGTAATCTTCTTAGACCTGCTATATCTTTGGCTGATGTTGCTGCAGCTTCAACTTTTTGGTTGGAGACTTTAGCGCAACAAGTAACAGATCATGATTCTCATAATATTATTATTCTTCTTCAGCATGCTAATAATTTTATCTGTGATGCCATTTTTGATATTATCAGAGTTGATGTCAGGTTTATGTCTCTAGCTATTTTAGCTAGAAGAGCTTTATGGCTTAAAACTTGGAATGCTGATATGGCTTCTAAATCAACTCTACTTTCCATTTCTTTCCAGGGTAACAAATTATTTGGTTCTCAGTTGGATTCCATTATCTCAACTGTTACTGGTGGGAAAGGAACTTTTTTACCACAGGATAAAAAATCTAAGGGTAAAAACAGGGCTAATAATCATTTTCGTTCCTTTCGTTTCAACAAAGAACAAAAGCCTGATCCTTCATCCTCAGGAGCGGTTTCAGTTTGGAAACCATCTCCAGTCTGGAATAAATCCAAGCCTTCTAGAAAGGCAAAGCCTGCTTCTAAGTCCACATGAAGGTGCGGCCCTCATTCCAGCTCAGCTGGTAGGGGGCAGGTTACGTTTTTTCAAAGAAATTTGGATCAATTCTGTTCACAATCTTTGGATTCAGAACATTGTTTCAGAAGGGTACAGAATTGGTTTCAAGATGAGACCTCCTGCAAAGAGATTTTTTCTTTCCCGTGTCCCAGTAAATCCAGTGAAAGCTCAAGCATTTCTGAATTGTGTTTCAGATCTAGAGTTGGCTGGAGTAATTATGCCAGTTCCAGTTCTGGAACAGGGGATGGGGTTTTTATTCAAATCTCTTCATTGTACCAAAGAAGGAGAATTCCTTCAGACCAGTTCTGGATCTAAAAATATTGAATCGTTATGTAAGGATACCAACGTTCAAAATGGTAACTGTAAAGACTATCTTGCCTTTTGTTCAGCAAGGGCATTATATGTCCACAATAGATTTACAGGATGCTTATCTGCATATTCCGATTCATCCAGATCATTATCAGTTCCTGAGATTCTCTTTTCTGGACAAGCATTACCAGTTTGTGGCTCTGCCGTTTGGCCTAGCTACAGCTCCAAGAATTTTTACAAAAGTTCTCGGTGCCCTTCTGTCTGTAATCAGAGAACAGGGTATTGTGGTATTTCCTTATTTGGACGATATCTTGGTACTTGCTCAGTCTTTACATTTAGCAGAATCTCATACAAATCGACTTGTGTTGTTTCTTCAAGATCATGGTTGGAGGATCAATTTACCAAAAAGTTCATTGATTCCTCAGACAAGGGTAACTTTTCTGGGTTTCCAGATAGATTCAGTGTCCATGACTCTGTCTTTAACAGACAAGAGACGTCTAAAATTGATTTCAGCTTGTCGAAACCTTCAGTCACAATCATTCCCTTCGGTAGCCTTATGCATGGAAATTCTAGGTCTTATGACTGCTGCATCGGACGCGATCCCCTTTGCTCGTTTTCACATGCGACCTCTTCAGCTCTGTATGCTGAATCAATGGTGCAGGGATTACACAAAGATATCTCAATTAATATCTTTAAAACCGATTGTACGACACTCTCTAACGTGGTGGACAGATCACCATCGTTTAATTCAGGGGGCTTCTTTTGTGCTTCCGACCTGGACTGTAATTTCAACAGATGCAAGTCTCACAGGTTGGGGAGCTGTGTGGGGATCTCTGACGGCACAAGGAGTTTGGGAATCTCAGGAGGTGAGATTACCGATCAATATTTTGGAACTCCGTGCAATTTTCAGAGCTCTTCAGTCTTGGCCTCTTCTGAAGAGAGAATCGTTCATTTGTTTTCAGACAGACAATGTCACAACTGTGGCATACATCAATCATCAAGGAGGGACTAACAGTCCTCTGGCTATGAAAGAAGTATCTCGAATTCTGGTTTGGGCGGAATCCAGCTCCTGTCTAATCTCTGCGGTTCATATCCCAGGTATAGACAATTGGGAAGCGGATTATCTCAGTCGCCAAACGTTACATCCGGGCGAATGGTCTCTTCACCCAGAGGTATTTCTTCAGATTGTTCAAATGTGGGGACTTCCAGAAATAGATCTGATGGCCTCTCATCTAAACAAGAAACTTCCCAGGTATCTGTCCAGATCCAGGGATCCTCAAGCGGAAGCAGTGGATGCATTGTCACTTCCTTGGAAGTATCATCCTGCCTATATCTTTCCGCCTCTAGTTCTTCTTCCAAGAGTAATCTCCAAGATTCTGAAGGAATGCTCGTTTGTTCTGCTGGTAGCTCCGGCATGGCCTCACAGGTTTTGGTATGCGGATCTTGTCCGGATGGCCTCTTGCCATCCGTGGACTCTTCCGCTACGACCAGACCTTCTGTCGCAAGGTCCTTTTTTCCATCAGGATCTCAAATCCTTAAATTTAAAGGTATGGAGATTGAACGCTTGATTCTTAGTCAAAGAGGTTTCTCTGACTCTGTGATTAATACTATGTTACAGGCTCGTAAATCTGTATCCAGAGAGATATATTATAGAGTCTGGAAGACTTATATTTCTTGGTGTCTTTCTCATCATTTTTCTTGGCATTCTTTTAGAATTCCAAGAATTTTACAGTTTCTTCAGGATGGTTTAGATAAAGGTTTGTCCGCAAGTTCCTTGAAAGGACAAATCTCTGCTCTTTCTTTTCTTTTTCACAGAAAGATTGCTAATCTTCCTGATATTCATTGTTTTGTACAAGCTTTGGTTCGTATAAAACCTGTCATTAAGTCAATTTCTCCTCCTTGGAGTTTGAATTTGGTTCTAGGGGCTCTTCAAGCTCCTCCGTTTGAACCTATGCATTCATTGGACATTAAATTACTTTCTTGGAAAGTTTTGTTCCTTTTGGCAATCTCTTCTGCCAGAAGAGTTTCTGAATTATCTGCTCTTTCTTGTGAGTCTCCTTTTCTGATTTTTCATCAGGATAAGGCAGTGTTGCGAACCTCTTTTGAATTTTTACCTAAAGTTGTGAATTCCAACAACATTAGTAGAGAAATTGTGGTTCCTTCATTATGTCCTAATCCTAAGAATTATAAGGAGAAATCGTTACATTCTTTGGATGTTGTTAGAGCTTTGAATTTATTATGTTGAAGCTACTAAGTCTTTCCGAAAGACTTCTAGTTTATTTGTTATCTTTTCCGGTTCTAGAAAAGGCCAGAAAGCTTCTGCCATTTCTTTGGCATCTTGGTTGAAATCTTTAATTCATCTTGCCTATGTTGAGTCGGGTAAAACTCCGCCTCAAAGGATTACAGCTCATTCTACTAGGTCAGTTTCTACTTCCTGGGCGTTTAGGAATGAAGCTTCGATTGATCAGATTTGCAAAGCAGCAACTTGGTCCTCTTTGCATACTTTTACTAAATTCTACCATTTTGATGTATTTTCTTCTTCTGAAGCAGTTTTTGGTAGAAAAGTACTTCAGGCAGCGGTTTCAGTTTGAATCTTCTGCTTATGTTTTTCATTAAACTTTATTTTGGGTGTGGATTATTTTCAGCAGGAATTGGCTGTCTTTATTTTATCCCTCCCTCTCTAGTGACTCTTGCGTGGAAAGATCCACATCTTGGGTAATCATTATCCCATACGTCACTAGCTCATGGACTCTTGCTAATTACATGAAAGAAAACATAATTTATGTAAGAACTTACCTGATAAATTCATTTCTTTCATATTAGCAAGAGTCCATGAGGCCCACCCTTTTTTGTGGTGGTTATGATTTTTGTATAAAGCACAATTATTCCAATTCCTTATTTTATATGCTTTCGCACTTTTTTATCACCCCACTTCTTGGCTATTCGTTAAACTGAATTGTGGGTGTGGTGAGGGGTGTATTTATAGGCATTTTGAGGTTTGGGAAACTTTGCCCCTCCTGGTAGGAATGTATATCCCATACGTCACTAGCTCATGGACTCTTGCTAATATGAAAGAAATGAATTTATCAGGTAAGTTCTTACATAAATTATGTTTTTTTTATTCTACTATCAAGAGTTTGTTATTTTAAAATAGTGCTGGTATGTACTATTTACTCTGAAACAGAAAAAGAGGAAGATTTCTGTTTGTGAGAGGAAGATGATTTTAGCAGCAGTAACTAAAATCGTTTGCTGTTTCCACATAGGACTGTTGAGATGAAGTAACTTCAGTTGGGGGAAACAGTTAGCAGACTTTTCTGCTTAAGGTATGACTAGCCATATTTCTAACAAGACCATGTAATGCTGGAAGGCTGTCATTTCCCCTCATGGGGACCGGTAAGCCATTTTCTTAGTCTCAAACAGAATAAAGGGCTTAATATGGGCTATAAAACTGGTAGACACTTTTATGGGCAAAATCGATTGATTTATTTGAGCATTTTATACATGTTTATGTCTGAAATTCACACTTATAAGCTTGGGGAACGTTTTTTAACGTCAGACACTGAGTTAGACACCTTTCCAGTCAGGAAGGGCCTTCCCAGTTGTAGGCTGAGCCTCATTTTCGCGCCATTACTGCGCAGTTACTTTTGAGAGCAAGACATGCAGATGCATGTGTGTGGATCTGAAAGTGGTTGGAAAAGTTCCTAGAAGGCTTCTTTTGGTATCGTATTCCCCCCTGGGCTTGGTAAAGTCGCAGCAAAGGCTGTAGCTGGGACTGTAGAGGGGTTAAAACTGTAACGGGCTCCGGTTTCTTTATTTTAAGGGTTAATGCTCTGAAAATTGGTGTGCAATACTTTTAATGCTTTAAGACACTGTGGTGAAAATTTGGTAAATTTTGAGCAATTCCGTCATACTTTTTCACATATTCAGTAATAAAGTGTGCACTGTTTAAAATTTAAAGAGACAGTAACGGTTTTGTTTTAAAACGTTTTTTGTACTTTCTTGACAAGTTTAAGCCTGTTTAACATGTCTGCTCCTTCAGATAAGCTATGTTCTATATGTTTGAAGATCAATGTGTCTCCCCCTTCAAAATTGTGTGATAATTGTGCCATAGCGTCCAAACAAAGTAAGGACAGTACTGCCACAGATAGTAAAGTTGCCCAAGATGACTCATCAGATGAAGGGAGTAGACATAGTTCTACATCATCTCCTTCTGTGTCTATGCCAGTTTTGCCCACGCAGGAGGCCCCTAGTACTTCTAGCGCGCCAATGCTTATTACTATGCAACAATTGACGGCAGTAATGGATAACTCCATAGCAAATATTTTATCCAAAATGCCTGCATATCAGAGAAAGCGCAATTGCTCTGTTTTAAACACTGAAGAGCAGGAGGGCGCTGATGATAATTGCTCTGTCATACCCTCACACCAATCTGAAGTGGCCATGAGGGAGGTTTTGTCAGATGGGGAAATTTCAGATTCAGGAAAAATTTCTCAACAGGCTGAACCTGATGTTGTGACATTTAAATTTAAATTAGAGCATCTCCGCGCACTGCTTAAGGAGGTGTTATCTACTCTGGATGATTGTGACAACCTGGTCATTCCAGAAAAATTATGCAAAATGGACAAGTTCCTAGAGGTTCCGGTGCACCCCGATGCTTTTCCTATACCCAAGCGGGTGGCGGACATAGTGAATAAGGAGTGGGAGAAGCCCGGCATACCTTTTGTCCCCCCTCCTATATTTAAGAAATTATTTCCTATGGTCGACCCCAGAAAGGACTTATGGCAGACAGTCCTTAAGGTCGAGGGGGCAGTTTCTACTCTAAACAAGCGTACTACTATCCCTATCGAGGATAATTGTGCTTTCAAAGATCCTATGGATAAAAAATTGGAGGGTTTGCTTAAAAAGATTTTTGTACAGCAAGGTTACCTCCTGCAACCCATTTCGTGCATTGTTCCTGTCACTACAGCAGCGTGGTTCTGGTTCGAGGAACTAGAAAAGTCGCTCAGTAGAGAGACTCCGTATGAGGAGGTTATGGACAGGGTTCACGCACTCAAGTTGGCTAATTCTTTTATTTTAGATGCCGCTTTGCAATTAGCTAGATTAGCGGCGAAAAAATCAGGGTTTGCAATTGTGGCGCGCAGAGCGCTTTGGCTAAAGTCTTGGTCAGCGGATGTATCTTCCAAGACAAAATTGCTTAATATCCCCTTCAAGGGTAAAACTCTCTTTGGACCAGAATTGAAAGAGATTATCTCAGACATCACTGGGGGAAAGGGCCACGCCCTCCCGCAAGATAGGCCTTTCAAAGCCAAGAATAAGTCTAATTTTCGTTCCTTTCGCAATTTCAGGAACGGACCGGCTTCCAACTCTGCATCCTCTAAACAAGAGGGTAATGCTTCACAAACCAAACCAGCCTGGAAACCCATGCAAGGCTGGAACAAGGGTAAGCAGGCCAAGAAGCCTGCTGCTGCTAACAAGACAGCATGAAGGAGTAGCCCCCGATCCGGGACCGGATCTAGTAGGGGGCAGACTCTCTCTCTTTGCTCAGGCTTGGGCAAGAGATGTTCAGGATCCCTGGGCACTAGAAATAGTTTCTCAGGGTTATCTTTTGGAATTCAAGGAACTTCCCCCAAGGGGAAGGTTCCACATGTCTCACTTATCCTTAAACCAAATAAATAGACAGGCATTCTTACATTGTGTAGAAGACCTGTTAAAAATGGGAGTGATACACCCAGTTCCAACGGCGGAACAGGGAATGGGATTTTACTCAAATCTGTTTGTGGTTCCCAAAAAAGAGGGCACTTTCAGACCAATTCTGGATTTAAAGATCCTAAACAAATTTCTCAGGGTTCCATCGTTCAAAATGGAAAGCATTCGAACGATTCTACCTACAATCCAGGAAGGTCAATTTATGACTACCGTGGATCTAAAGGATGCGTATCTACATATTCCTATCCACAAGGATCATCATCAGTTCCTAAGGTTCGCCTTTCTGGACAAACATTACCAGTTTGTGGCGCTCCCATTCGGGTTAGCCACTGCTCCAAGGATTTTCACAAAGGTACTCGGGTCCCTTCTAGCGGTCCTAAGACCAAGGGGCATTGCAGTAGTACCTTACTTGGACGACATTCTGATACAAGCGTCGTCTCTCTCAAAGGCAAAGGCTCACACAGACATTGTTCTGGCCTTTCTCAGATCTCACGGATGGAAGGTGAACATAGAAAAAAGTTCCCTGTCTCCGTCGACAAGAGTTCCTTTCTTGGGAACAATAATAGATTCTTTAGAAATGAGGATTTTCTTGACAGAAGTCAGAAAGTCAAAGCTTCTAAACGCTTGTCAAGTTCTTCATTCTATTCCACGTCCTTCCGTAGCTCAGTGCATGGAAGTGGTAGGGTTGATGGTTGCAGCAATGGACATAGTTCCTTTTGCGCGAATTCATCTAAGACCATTACAACTGTGCATGCTGAAACAGTGGAATGGGGACTATACAGACTTGTCTCCAGTGATTCAAGTAGATCAGAAGACCAGAGACTCACTCCGTTGGTGGCTAACCCTGGACCACTTGTCCCAGGGAATGAGCTTCCGCAGACCAGAGTGGGTCATCGTCACGACCGACGCCAGTCTAGCAGGCTGGGGCGCGGTCTGGGAATCCCTGAAAGCTCAGGGACTATGGTCTCGGGAAGAGTCTCTTCTCCCGATAAACATTCTGGAACTGAGAGCGATATTCAATGCTCTCAGGGCTTGGCCTTAACTAGCAAAGGCCAGATTTATAAGATTCCAATCAGACAACATGACGACTGTTGCTTATATCAATCATCAAGGGGGAACAAGGAGTTCCCTGGTGATGAGAGAAGTGACCAAAATAATAGAATGGGCAGAGGATCACTCCTGCCACCTATCTGCGATCCACATCCCAGGAGTGGAAAACTGGGAGGCGGATTATCTGAGTCGTCAGACATTCCATCCGGGGGAGTGGGAACTTCACCCGGAGATCTTTGCCCAATTAACTCAGTTATGGGGCATTCCAGACATGGATCTGATGGCGTCTCGTCAGAACTTCAAGGTTCCTTGCTACGGGTCCAGATCCAGGGATCCCAAGGCGGCTCTAGTGGATGCACTAGTAGCGCCTTGGACCTTCAACCTAGCCTATGTGTTTCCACCGTTTCCTCTCATTCCCAGGCTGGTAACCAGGATCAAGTAGGAGAGGGCCTCGGTGATCTTGATAGCTCCTGCGTGGCCACGCAGGACTTTAGTATGCAGACCTGGTGAATATGTCATCGGTTCCACCATGGAAGCTACATTTGAGACAAGATCTTCTGGTACAGGGTCCATTCGAACATCCAAATCTAGTCTCTCTCCAGCTGACGGCTTGGAAATTGAACGCTTGATTTTATCTAAGCGTGGGTTTTCGGATTCTGTGATAGATACTCTGGTACAAGCCAGAAAACCTGTAACTAGAAAGATTTACCATAAAATATGGAAAAGATATATCTGTTGGTGTGAATTCAAGGGATTCTCATGGAGTAAGATTAAGATTCCTAGGATCCTTTCCTTCCTACAAGAGGGTTTGGATAAGGGATTATCAGCGAGTTCTCTAAAGGGACAGATTTCTGCTTTATCTGTCTTGTTACACAAACGACTGGCAGCTGTGCCAGATGTTCAAGCATTTGTTCAGGCTCTGGTTAGGATTAAGCCTGTTTACAGACCTTTGACTCCTCCCTGGAGTTTAAAGCTAGTTCTTTCAGTTCTCCAAGGGGTTCCGTTTGAACCTTTACATTCCATAGATATTAAGTTGTTATCTTGGAAAGTTTTGTTTTTGGTTGCTATTTCTTCTGCTAGAAGAGTTTCTGAGTTATCTGCTCTGCAGTGTTCTCCGCCCTATCTGGTGTTTCATTCAGATAAGGTTGTTTTGCGTACTAAGCCTGGTTTTCTTCCAAAGGTTGTTTCCAACAAAAATATTAACCAGGAGATAGTTGTACCTTCTTTGTGTCCGAATCCAGTTTCAAAGAAGGAACGTTTGTTACACAATTTAGACGTAGTCCGTGCTCTAAAATTCTATTTAGAAGCTACAAAAGAGTTCAGACAAACATCTTCTCTGTTTGTCGTCTATTCTGGTAAAAGGAGAGGTCAAAAAGCGACTGCTACCTCTCTTTCCTTTTGGCTTAAAAGCATCATCCGATTGGCTTATGAGACTGCCGGACGGCAGCCTCCTGAAAGAATCACAGCTCACTCTACTAGGGCTGTGGCTTCCACATGGGCCTTCAAGAACGAGGCTTCTGTTGATCAGATATGTAATGCAGCGACTTGGTCTTCACTGCACACTTTTGACAAATTTTACAAATTTGATACTTTTGCTTCTTCGGAGGCTATTTTTGGGAGAAAGGTTTTGCAAGCCGTGGTGCCTTCTGTTTAGGTAACCTGATTTGCTCCCTCCCTTCATCCGTGTCCTAAAGCTTTGGTATTGGTTCCCACAAGTAAGGATGACGCCGTGGACCGGACACACCAATGTTGGAGAAAACAGAATTTATGCTTACCTGATAAATTACTTTCTCCAACGGTGTGTCCGGTCCACGGCCCGCTCTGGTTTTTTAATCAGGTTTGATGAATTATTTTCTCTAACTACAGTCACCACGGCACCCTATGGTTTCTCCTGTTTTTTTCCTCCTGTCCGTCGGTCGAATGACTGGGGTGGGCGGAGCCTAGGAGGGACTATATGGACAGCTTTTGCTGGGACTCTTTGCCATTTCCTGTTGGGGAAGAGATATTCCCACAAGTAAGGATGACGCCGTGGACCGGACACACCGTTGGAGAAAGTAATTTATCAGGTAAGCATAAATTCTGTTTTTTTCTTGTTCAGTAATGAATTTGATATAAGTTAACGTGTTTCAGCAAATCTCATGTAGGTTTCCTGTAAAATTGTTTATTTGTAACTCTCTAGCTAGCCCATGATGCAAATTACAAATCAGCCACTAGATGGCATGTTGCAATTATATATACAGTTGTAGCTTTAGGAATATCTCCTATCTTGGAATATAGAGCCATTACCTGTCAACCACTCCTTGTATGTCTCTGAAAGGTTTAATTTGGTGAGGTATAACTGAGTTCACCCCTGTTCTCATTAGAGATGTAGTGGATAGGTTCAAACACAAGCACAGTACTGATGCATCACATAGATAAATGTATAGGACTTGTCTGTGAGGTTTTTAGTAATGTGAGCAGATGGGCTTATATCCCTTACTGTATGGTGCTAAAAAAACTATTTTTCATATGTTTGAGTATAAGGGGCATATTTATCAAGCTTCGTATTGAGTGTGAAGCCCCGTGTTTATGGCGAACCTTCAGGCTCGCCAGAAACACAAGTTATGGAGCAGCGGGCTAAAGACCACTGCTCCATAACCTGTCTGCCTGCTCTGAGGAGGCGGACAGCAATCACCAGAAATCAACCCGATCGAATACGATCGCGTTGATTGACACCCCCTGCTAGCGGCCGCGAATCTGCAGGGGGCGGCATTGCTCCAGCAGTTCACAAAAAGAGCGTAATGCTGTTCACATTCAGCAATGTCTGTCGGACATGATCCGCTGATCGGATCATGACGGACAGACAGGGCCGCCACTAGAAATTTTGGGGCCCCTGACTTAACCATTGATCAGGGCCCTCCTTTGACGTGCAATTTTTGAACAAGTGACTAAAACGTATATGCACTTTATTCTTAAGTGTCTATTTAAACTTGGAAATGTTGTAAAGGTAGTAACATACGCTGAAACACACACACTCACACATAAGGATTCGCATATAGACACTCTAGCAGACACGCAAAGAAACTCAGACACAGACACCCAAACAGACACTCAGCACTTGTTTGCATTGACCTGACAAGTAATGAGGTAGACTACAGTTTTGTAAAAAAAAAGGAGATTTAGAAAACAAAATATGGAGTTCTGATTATCTTTTTGTAAAGGAAGATGCCAACTAAATGATGACAACAGCATGCAGTGGCTGAAAGGAAGGGCCCTGAACTGCTTAAGCAATAATTTAAAGATTAAATGGTAGATTGGTGACTTCCGGAAAGGTCTCATTAGTCTCAAAGTCTGTAGAAAGATGTGAATAATCAGTAGTAAGGTCAAAATGTCCTAAAAAGGAACAGACAATGGACACACACACACAAACTCAAACTTGCACATACACCCAAGGAAACACCAACAGAGACAGCCTCAGAAAACACACAAAGACATACACACACACACAGATACACCCACAGAAAACACACAAATACATACACACACAGAGAGACAACCACATAAAACACAGAAAGACATACACACACACCCTCACTGAGACATCCACAGAAAACACACAAAGACATACACACCCTCACAGAGACACCCACAGAAAATACACACCCTCACAGAGACATCCACAGAAAACACAGACATACATACACGCACACACACACACACCCTCACAGAGACATCCACAGAAAACACAGACATACACACCTACCCTCACAGAGGCATCCAGAGAAAATACACAAAGACAAACACAAACCCACCCTCACAGAGATACCCATAGAAAAAGCTCAAAGACATATGCACACACCCTCACAGACATCCACAGAAAATGCACAAAGACATACACACCCACCCTCACAGAGATACCAACAGAAAAAAATACATACACACTCATAGAGACACAAACCGAAGCACAAAGACATAAAGACAGACACCCACAGAAACACTCACAGGAGGAAACATTTATGCACCTTGCATCCCCTAAATCAACAGTGTGTGACATGAATGATAAAAAAAATTGCAGAAATTAAGAGATCACTTTTTAAAGAATGATATTTGTAAATGTGCAAGCAAACATAATTCTGTGAATTCAAAATTGTACATTGGTGATCTGGGTAGATGGCTAGATGAAGAAAAGTACTTTTAAAAGGTTGACATATGTTTGTTTGATATTTTCTCCATTTTCCCCAACCAAGAGCACCATTTCAAATCTAGTGTACAAATGTTCCCATCTGTCAGCTGTACTTGTGGATTTTGGAAATGCTGTACTCTATATGGTCTTGGTGGAACCATAAGCTGTGGTACTCATACCATTAGATCTGGTTAAATGCAGGATTTAAGCTTGTTGGTATGCATTTCAAAATTAAGTCAGCTGTAGTGTAAACTGAACAGTTTTAAGTTAACCTGTCTCATTTCAAACACTGAGCAATCTTAGTCTGAGAGTATAACATGTTATGTAGATGTAAAAATCTTAGATAAAATGCCTCCTTGTATCTGGAATTCCTTGCATAAAGGGGCAGTAAACTGGAATGTAATATATATCATTTCTGTATTGAGGAGGAAACATTTCTGCATGGTTTTAAATATAGAATTTCTACAGCATTGTCAAATAATCATAAATACACTGCTGCTAAAAAAATGTGTTTTTATGGACCCCTGGCCCCACCATACAACTACTACCACACTGAAGTTACAATCTTAAATTGCACAAAGAAATAAAAAACATTTGCTAAGTAATTCCTACCTCCTTGCAAATGAAAGTGATCAGCCGTCTGACTCAGTCTTACACTGTACAAACAAAGTCTCACACTGTGCATAGTGGTTTAGTGCACACTCAGAAATCCTCTCAAATGCTAATACTTTACTCCTTGTAATAACATTTCCCATGCTCAATTAGCACTCTGCTGTAGTACCCACTGGTGTCTGCCAAAATTAAAAAAAAAAAAAAAAATGCCTCATGGGGCCCCCCCTAGCCCATTGGGCCCCTGACAGGAGTCACCCCCTGATGGCGGCCCTGCAGACAGACATTTAATAAATAGGCCCCTAAGTGTTTTTCACATATTCAGTTATATGTAGGTTCTCATATAAATATTTATCAATGTCTGCTGTAAGATGATCTCTTTTATGTATTTTGTAATTTAATCGCTAGCTTTAAGGGATATAAACCAAAAAATGTATTTCACGATTCAGATAGAACATACAATGTTAAACATCTTTCTAATTTACTTCTATTATAAAAAAGCAACACAAAAAGCAAGCATGTAATTTACGAGCCGGCCCATTTTTGGTTCAGCACCCTGGATAGCGATTGCTGATTGGTGGCTACATTTAGCCACCAATCAGCAAGCGCAACCTAGGTGCTGAACCAAAAATGGAACAAAGAAAAAAATTATAATAGGAGTAAATTAGATAGTTGTTAAATTAAGTCTGAAAAACCCTTAGAGGGGTCTTTGGACTCAAAAGGATGCACTTGAGTAGCACTTCTGTTACCCTTTAAATTGAAAACATCAACCTTGAAAGGCAAACAAAGAGTAAGAGTTTTTTAAAAATATAAAAATATAATGATACTAGCTAGTGTATAACGAATACAATTTATTGGCATTCAGCCTAGTATTATCTAGCAAGTGCAACCATATATAGATACAGCGTAACATGACACAGTGGTGATACTGTTGATTGTAGATGGATTACTATAAAAACTTTTTAGATATAAGTGGACACATCTATATTTGTCAAACCATACAGTGGGATAACTTAAAGATATAATGATATAAGCTAGTGTATAACGTAAACAATTTATTGGCATTCAGCCTAGCATTATCTAGCAAGTACAATCATATATAGATATAGTGCAACATGACACAGTGGCGATACTGTTGATTGTAGACGGATTATTATACTTTATATATAAGTGGACACATCTATATTTGTCAAACCATATAGTGGTATAATTTAAAGATATAATGATACAAGCTAGTGTATAACGGAAACAATTTATTGGCACTCAGCCCAGTATTAACTAGTAAGTGCAACCATAACATAGATACAGTGCAATATGACACAGTGTTGATACGTGGTAATCCTTTGTGATTCTCCTATGTACAGAGAAATATATACTTAATATTAAATTAAGTACATATTAGAGGGCAAGATAAGTACAATTGACATATGATTCAACTTCTAATGAAGGCTAGTTTATAGTAACCAACAATATTGTTTGCTACAACTGAGGGCCAAAAATAAGCTTGACCAGTATATGAACCAAGTATTAGTCAAGGTCCTTTAACAAAACCACAATACTCATGTCAGCACACCCTTAGATTTGATCTCAATGCAATAATTATGAACTACGATACAAGCAGACACAGTGTTTGAAAGATTACAGAATTTATTAAATTAATTATCCGGATCTATGTAATGAGCAAGCACGACAACTAAACATTTACACTAGCTGTGGAAAATTAGAATTCCAACAACATATGGTGTATGATTTAAAATCATCATCAATTGAAGAAGTGTTCAATTTTAAAAATACTTGAGCACACTAACCTACCTAATAACAACTACTTGTATCGTAATATAATGCATACATATTTATGATAAAAGTGCTATAACCCAATAGTACCTAAGAAACTACTAAGACTTCATACGAGTGATGAGAACCCACTGTAATAAATCTTGATAACCACTCTAAACTCAAAAGGTGGTAAATCAGACTTAAAGATTATCTGTAATTTAATAAGTTTTCAAGTATAAGAACACCTTTAAATATATGACATATTAGATTAAACTTATGTGCATATACTAACTGATCCAGTTATAGTACAACAATATATCACTGGTGCAGAATACAGATATGGCAAATTTGGGCACACCAACTTACCCAATAACTATATAAAGGTACAACAGTGCACCAATATAAATATGGACTTTAATGTATTAACTTTTCATAAGTTTGAATAGTGTGATAGAATACACGACCATGACTATATGTCATTAAATATATGATAATATAGTAACAGCTATCAACAGAAAAAAAGGAAAAACTTTCCTCTCAAAGTTGGGAGTGAATCCATAATATTAGAATCTTCCCCCAATTATTGTGTACATACACTAATGTTCTAAATTAACTGTAAGTGATGCAAATTCTAGTCTTCTTGTAATTTTAATCTCACCATACACACACACTCATATTTTATTTTATAGAGATCAATATATACAATAAAAGTTGTTTTAAATTAAAAAAATCTTACTCTTTGTTTGCCTTCCAAGGTTGATGTTTTCAATTTAAAGGGTAACAGAAGTGCTACTCAAGTGCATCCTTTTGAGTCCAAAGACCCCTCTAAGGGTTTTTCAGAGTTAATTTAACATTTGTTCTTTTGCACAAACACGCTAGCTCACAGTAAACTGAAATTTCAGTAATACATATAGAGCAACCCCTATATTTGTGTAGTGCTATTGCTACCCCCACTTCTTTCTGTAAATTAGATAGTTGCTTAAAATTGCTGCTTAGCATTACGTAGTTGTAACACAAATCACAGTACACATTAACCAAACTACTTTAAAGAGAGGTACATTAGGCACAATATAGAAACCAGGCTCCACTTTTACAGTAAGTCGTCCATTAAAATAAAACATGAATGCTGTATTAATTAATAATGGGCTGGATTACAAGTGAAGCTCAAAAATATCGGTGCCATTGTGCATTAACATTCATCAACCACAATCAATAGAGATTCTATTTTTTACTCTCCAAAGTTATTTGCTATCGCTTAAGTGATAGTCTATAGAGCGTTAACATGACAGGCAGCGTGGGTCTGTTAAATGCTTCTCGATATAGACTTCTCTAGGGGTGCACAGTAAACTTCACTTTGGATATTGCTTACAGAGGCAGATAGGATAAATTAGCACAATATTTGATAAATTGTGCTAAATTTAAAGCTATTCTTAATAGGATTATCACATTTTAATGAATACATGTGTGTTTTGGTACATTTTTGACCACCAACAGTATAAGACCCTTTAGCAAGCTCCTATTGAGTTTTGAAAATATCTGGAAAAATCCATTAATAATACACCATCTTTAGACATTTACTTCAATGGGACTTTAAATTGTTATTTAAAGGGACAGTCTACTTGAAAATTGTTATTGTTTAAAAAAATAGATAATCCTTTTAGTACACATCCCCCAGTTTTGCACAACCAACACTGTTATATTAATATACTTTCTTTCATAAGACACAGTGAGTCCATGGAATCATCAATTACTGTTGGGAAAATCACTCCTGGCCAGCAGGAGGAGGCAAAGAGCACCACAGCTAAACTGTTAAGTATCACTCCCTTACCCACAACCCCCAGTCATTCTCTTTGCCTCTGTCAATGGAGGAGGTGAAGTTATTGGTGTCTGAAGAAGATTGGATTATTTTGCTACTAGCAAGATTTTTGGGGCTTAGACAAACTCCATGTTAGTCTCTTTAGTAAGGGCAATGGTGGCTTTTAAGCAGTTAAGATTTGTAAGATGGTTCTTACTGTTTTCCTAACATTTATGCTGCCCTGTTATAGAAAATCAGAGTAGGTAACTCTGTTTTTTCTTTCTTACAGGTCTCTGTGAGGAACTGTGTCCTTGCATACCTAGTACCTGTCTACATTCCGGACAGCAGATTTGTTAGGTAAGTGCCTTTTTTCTTCCAGGTGGGGAGATAGTGCACTTACATTATTAGCTGAACTTTCTAACAAGGGATTGAATTATCCTTATGTGAGGATAAATTGGCATAAATGCAGGGCATGTGACTTAGACTGGATAACCTTTCAGTATTGAAAGGGTTATTCATTTAGGCTCCTTTTTATTTATTTGAAGATCAAGGGGTATAAACTCTTGTTTTTTCTTGTGGAAAATACAACTGTTTACGGTTTGTGTAACTGTTATTGTAGTTTTGGCTTTCAACATTAAAGTTTTCAGTTTACTCCGTAACGAGGAAGTAACTTACTGATTTGTGTTGCTCTTCTGTGGCGCAGTCTAATTTCAGCCGATCACGTGATCGGCTTTTCGTTTTCGGTCTTTCAGCAGGCCGACAGCAGAGTGAGAGTGTGTTTCTGGAAAATAGTGCAGAGTTCATCCGGATGCTCAGGGAACTCAGACAGTAACTCCTTTTAATCCAGAGAGGATTTGGTGAAGGTAGGCACCTCAGTTAAAGGCTGAGGTGTGGGGTTCCTGAGGATAGGATTATTATTAGCGCATATTTTGTTATATATTGTCATTATTTTTTTGAGGTAAAAAGTAATTTCTTTTTTCTGCAGAGAAGCATTGATCTTTTTTGGTGCTATTATCTAAAAAGAGAAATATACGGTCGTGTCTGATTCAGATCATGATCAATTAAATGCTTGTCTTTTGTGTTTAGAAGCTCAGATTGCTTCTCCTATGCAATTCTGTTCCTCATGTGTTAAAAAGACTTTACAATGCAAAGAAATAATTTTAGTTATTGAGCCTAATGTCTCTCAGGATGATGCTGTTCAAGTAATTCCACAGCCTTCTCCTGTAACGTCCCAAGCCTCTATGGCATCATAAGCAGTGCACTGCGTTTCCTTAATAGCTCCAAGTGGACCATATTTAAAGGAAAAATTGCCGCGCAGGTATCCTCAGCGGTATCGGCAGCTTTAGCTGCTTTTCCTATATCAAAGGGAAAGCGTAAGAGGAGTAGGAATTCAGACAGAAAGGTTCCTCATTTCAGTAGTTTATCTCAGATGGCTCTTCCTCTTAGATCTGATGAGGAAGATGCGTCAGAGCTTTCTGAGGGTGAAATCTCAGATTCGGATAGTGTAATTCCTTTGTCTGAAACTGATGGCAGTTCCTTCAGATTTAAGCTTGAACGCCTTTGTGTTTTGTTAAAGGAGGTTTTAGCTACTTTGAAAGACTCTGACACCCCTGTCGTGGATAATCCTAAGAAGTCTAGAAAGCTTAATAATTACTTTGAAGTTCCTTCTATTAAGGAGGTATTCCCGGTCCCAGACCAGGCTACAGACATTATTACGCAGGAGTGGGAGAAGCTGGTGGGTATCCTTTTCCCCGTCTTCTATTTTTAAGAAAATTTTCCCAGTCGCCGACTCTATTGCGAAGCCATGGCATATGGTTCCTAAAGTAGAAGGAGCTATTTCTACTCTAGCCAAGAGGACAAATATTCCTATTGAGGATAGTTGCTCTTTTAAAGATCCTATGGATAAAAAGATGGAGGTTTATTTAAAGAGAATTTACGTTCATTTTGCTATTGCCACTGTGACAAGTGCAGAACCTTACTGGTTTGATGCATTGTCTGACTATCTTCAGGTAGAAACTCCTTTAGATGAGTTTCAAGACAGAATTAAAGCTCATAAGCTGGCTAATTCTTTTATTTCGGATGCTATTTTGCAGGTGATTAGATTGAGTGCTAAGTCATCTAGCTTTGCCATTCTAGGACATAGAGCCTTGTGGCTGAAGTCTTCGTCAGCAGACGTATCCTCTAAGGTCAAACTTTTGGCTATCCCTTATAAGGGAAAGACATTGTTTGGTCCAGGGCTTACAGAAATTATTTTGGATATTACGGGTGGAAAAGGATCCTTTCTACCTCAAGATAGGAAGAATAGAATGAAAGGTCGTCAGAGTAATTTTCGGTCCTTTCGTAACTTCAGGGTTAAGTCTTCCCCTACATCTACCAAGCAGGATCAATCCAAGCCCTCTTGGAAGCCCAGTCAGTCTTGGAACAAGGGGAAGCAATCGAAGAAGCCTGCAGCTGACTCTGTCTGCATAAAGGGTTTGCCCTCGATCCGGGACCAGATCTAGTGGGGACAGGCTTTCTCAGTTCTCTCAAGCTTGGATATGAGATGTCCCAGATCCTTGGGCTGTGGACATAGTATCACAGGGTTACAAATTGGAATTCAAGACTATTCCTCCCAGGGACAGGTTTCATCTCTCGAGATTATCTGCAAACCAGACAAAAAGAGAGGCTGTGTTCAAGATATCTCCTCCCTGGGAGTTATTGTACCTGTTCTAGTTCAGGAACAGGGTCTGGGGTTTTATTCCAATCTGTTTGTAGTTCCCAAAAAGGAGGGAACTTAAAGACCAATACTAGACCCAACGTTTTTAAACAAATTTCTCAGAGTACCATCTTTCAAGATGGAGAGGATACGTTCCATTCTTCCTTTAGTACAAGAGGGTCAGTTCATGATGACCATAGATCTAAAGGATGCTTACCTTCATGTTCCCATTCACAGGGATCATCACAAATTTCTGTGGTTTGCCTT
Organism: Bombina bombina; assembly: GCF_027579735.1. Classification (NCBI taxonomy): domain Eukaryota; kingdom Metazoa; phylum Chordata; class Amphibia; order Anura; family Bombinatoridae; genus Bombina; species Bombina bombina. Next base: position 35,566,351 of record NC_069509.1, read on the forward strand.
TCCGAAAGGCACTTTCAGTTTGTGGCACTTCCGTTCGGCCTTTGCTACAGCTACCAGAATTGTTTCAAAGGTTCTAGAAGCTCTCTTAGCAGTGGTCAGGTCTCAAGGTATTGCTGTGGCTCCATATCTGGATGGCATACTGATCCAGGCGCCATCTTTTCAACAAGCAAGATCTCACACGGAGATCTTGTTGTCTTTTCTTCGTTCCCACAGTTGGAAGATAAATTTGGAAAAGAGTTCCCTTATTCCAACCACAAGGGTAGTGTTCTTAGGGACTATAATAGACACCCGATTAATGAAAAAATTTCTGACAAAAGTCAGAAAAGCAAGGATTCTATCCTCTTGCATCGCACTTCAGTCTTCTGTTCGACCTTCAGTGGATCAATGTATGGAGGTAATTGGACTAATGGTTGCTTGCATGGATATTGTTCCTTTTGCTCGGTTCCATTTGAGAGCTCTACAACTTTGTATGCTCAGTCAATGGAACGGGGATTCTGCAGATCTATCACAGAGGATAGATTTAGATCAATTGACAAGACACTTTCTCCTGTGGTGGCTTTCTCTGGGAAATCTATCTCAGGGCACATGCTTTTGGAGACCTTCTTGGGTGATTGTCACCACCGATGCCAGCCTAGCTGGGCTGGGGAGCTGTCTAGGATTCTTTAAAGGCACAGGGCCTGTGGACATGGGAAAAGTCTGTTCTACCAATCAACATCTTGGAGTTGAGAGCGATTTTCAATGCTCTGATGACGTGGCCTCAGTTGGCTTCAGTCCAGTTTATCAGATTTCAGTCAGACAACATAACCTCGGTGGCTTACATCAACCATCAGGTAGGAACTCGGAGTTCCTTAGCCATGAAGGAGGTGACTCGAATTATCCTGTGGGCAGAAGCTCACAACCGCTATCTTTTTGTTATCCACATTCCAGAAGTGGACAACTGGGAAGCGGGTTTTCTGAGCAGACTTTTCATCCCGGGGAGTGGGAACTCCATCCATAGGTGTTTTCTAGCCTGACCCTAAAATGGTGGTTTCCGGAACTGGATATGATGGCGTCTCGGCAGAATGCCAAGCTCCCGAAGTACGGCTCGAGGTCGAGAGATCCACAGGCAGCTCTGAAAGATGCTCAGGTGGCCCCCTGGAATTTCAGGATGGCATACCTGTTTCCTCTGTTTGCTCTTCTTCCACGAGTCATTGCTCGTATCAAGCAGGAGAGGGCGTCAGTGATTCTTGTAGCTCCTGCGTTGCCACGCAGGATTTGGTATGCAGACCTAGTGGAAATGTCTTCTCTTCCACCTTGGTAACTTCCTCTGAGGAAGGACCTTCTACTTCAGGGTCCTTTCTTTCATCCAAATCTCGTTTCTCTCAAGCTGACTGCTTGGAGATTGAAAGCTTAGTCCTATCTAAGTGTGGGTTTTCCAAGTCAGTCATTGAGACCATGATTCAGGCTCGCAAGCCTGTGACAAGAAAGATTTACCATAAAGTATGGTGTAAATACCTTTATTGGTGTGAATCCAAGGGCTACTCTTGGAGTAGGGTCAGGATTCCTAGGATATTGTCTTTTCTCCAGGAGGGTCTGGAGAAGGGTTTGTCAGCAAGTACTCTGAAGAGTCAGATTTCTGCTCTGGCTGTTTTGCTACATAAGCATCTGGCGGATGTGCCAGATGTGCAATCTTTTTGTCAGGCCCTGATTAGAATCAGGCCTGTGTTTCTCCACCTTGGAGCCTTAACCTTGTTCTTAAAGATTTGCAGCAGGCTTCGTTTGAGCCTATGCATTCTATAGATATTAAGTTGTTATCTTGGAAGGTTTTATTTCTTGTTGCTATTTCTTTGGCTTGGAGAGTCTCGGAACTCTCAGCTTTGCAATACGAATCTCCATATCTTATTTTTCATGCTGATAAGGTGGTCCTTCGTACTAAGTTAGGGTTCCTTCCTAAGGTTGTTTCGGATAGGAATATTAATCAGGAAATTGTTGTTAGTTCTCTATGTTCTAATCTCTCTTCTCATAAGGAAGGTTTGTTGCACAACTTAGATGTTGTGTGTGCTCTGAAATTATACCTACAGGCGAATAAGGATTTTCGCCAGTCTTCTGCCTTGTTTGTTTGTTTCTCTGGGAAATGTAAAGGTCAGAAAGATACAGCTACAGCTACTTCTCTTTCTCTATGGTTGAGAAGTATAATTTGTTTGGCCTATGAGACTGCTAGACAGCAGCCTCCTGAGAGAATTACAGCTCATTCCACTAGGGCTGTTTCTTCTTCTTGGGCATTTAAGAATGAGGCTTCTGTGGAACAGATTTGCAAGGTGGCAACTTGGTCTACCCTGCATACTTTTTCCAAATTTTCCAAATTTGATACTTTTGCCTCAGCTGAGGCTTCCTTTGGGAGAAAGGTTTTGCAAGCAGGGGTGCCTTCTGTTTAGGTTACCTGTCTTGTCCCTCCCTAATCATCTGTGTCCTCTAGCTTAATAATTTGATTCCCAACAGTAATTGATAATTCCATGGAATCACTGTGTCTTAAGAATGAAAACAAAATTTATGCTTACCTGATAAATTTATTTATTTCTCGACATGGTGAGTCCATGTAGAGACAGTTTTTTATAGACAGTTATTTTTTTACTTGAACCTCAGGCACCTTGGCACCTTGGGTTGCTCCCTCTTTCTCCATTTCCTTTCGGGCGAATGACTGGGGGTTGTGGGTAAAGGAGTGATACTTAACAGTTTAGCTGTGGTGCTCTTTGCCTCTTCCTGCTGGCCAAAAGTGATATTCCCAACAGTAATTGATGATTCCGTGGACTCACCGTGTCCAGAAATAAATACATTTATCAGGTAAGCATACATTTTGTTTTTTACCTCTGTAATTACCTTGTATCTAAGCCTCTGCAGACTGCCCCTTATCTCAGTGCTTTTAGCAGTCTTGCATTTTAGCCAATCAGTGCCGACTCCTAAATAACTTCACGGGAGTGAGCGCAATGTTTTCTATATGACATACATGAACTAGCACTGCCTAACTGTAAAAAACTGTCAAAATGTACTGAGATAAGAGGCGGTTTCAACGGTTTATAAATCAGTTTGAGCCTATCTAGGTTTAGCTTTCAAAAAAAGAATACCAAGAGAACAAAGCAAATTTTATGATAAAAGTAAATTGGAAAGTTATTTAAAATGACATGCCCTATCTGAATCATGAAAGTTTAATTTTGACTAGATTCTCCCTAGGAACATGCAAAAAAAAATTGTGTTACTTTTATTATCAAAGTTGCCTTGTTCTCATGGGCTTTTTTTGTTGAAATGTGGCCCCTTTCCATGTGAACATACCGAGGTAAGCTCAGGGGGGTGTACATGTCTTGAGAACTATATGGAAATAGAATTTGAATACATTTACATAAGCAACCTGTAGAGGGAGCTTTAGAGTGCAGTAGCCTTAGACACTCTGATAAAACTCTATGGTACACTAAGCTGTATAGCTAGAAGCACTGTTTAATGAAGAAGACTGAGCACAAACTGAGAGTGCATTTATCTTAACATCCAAACAGTGTATGCAGTAGTAGTACATCAAGGCAGAGCAGCTGGTGTTTCCTACTGTAACTCAGCACTGCCTGCTGCAGCGCACTCTACAGGCTGCTTGTATTATACTACTACACACACTGCTGCAGGTACATATTGCTTAAGACACGTTTACACTCCTAAGCCTACTTCAGTATGCCATGATGGAGAGGGGCCAAGTTTCAACCAAGAAGACCAAGACAAAGTAAATCTTAGAAGTTTTTTTTTAATTGTACAAGAAAGTGTAATATTGATGTCTAAAATATGATTTTCCTACATGTAAGCTGGGTGTGTTTGTTACCTGTCTGTCCTGTTTTCCTCACAGCTATTGAACAGAGCATTGAGCAAGAGGAGGGACAGAACCGCTCCTCAGCTGACCTGCGCATTCGGAAAACCCAGGTCTGGCGTTGTTACTCTGTGCTATGTACATCCCTCCTCTCCTCCACAAGATATATTTCACTCTGTTTGATTTTTTCTCACTTTATTTTTTCTCTCCTTTTCCTCCTTCTTCTGTCTTTTCTTTTCTTTCCTTTCTTCGTTATTTCCATGAATACTTTTCTCCTTTCCTCCCATATCATTGTTATTCCCCTTCTCCTTTATCCAATTTTTTCATTGTGTCCTTCATGTATTTTATGCTCTTTCAACGCTACTTCCACCACCTCCTTCTGATCTTTGTATCTCCTTTATGTGGATTCCTCTGTACTTTTCTTCCTCTCCATCTTCTCTGTGTATCTCCTTTACTGTGTTGTCCCTATTTTTCCATCCTCTCGTTCTGCCCTTTTTGAGGTTTATTTGTCTCCTTTTTGCTTCCTCCTTATTTTTCTGTTATTTTTCTGTTACTCCCTCCTTGCCCTCTTCTTTTTACTCTAAATCTCTGTTTCTCTACTCACCCATTTCCTACAGGCTCTCTATATTTCCCCTCTGCTCTGATTTCTACTTTGCATCATCTTGACATTTATTTGCTTTTTTCCCCCAATTTGTGTTGTATACCTCGGTAATCTCTACCCTTTGTGTCACCTTTTTTGCTGCCTTTCATCTCTATTTGTTTTACCCATAATCCATCTTCTTTTGTGGCTTCCGTTACCTTTATTGATATAGGGACATTAAAGTCAGTAGGGAGCCAGGGATGTTCTTTTTATTGCAAAAATATAGTTTTGAAGACTTCTTTACCCTTTTGTAACTTCAGGACCAGCACCCCGTGCATGTGTCAGGTGCCCATCTTGGACCATAGACGTGTTGCTGATTGATGCACTTTGTTGTGTAACAATCAAGGTCATTTAGAAGACTGTATACACCAAATACCAAATTTGTTACTTTTCTTAACGTTATCTGCTTAACACTTCCCCTGTATTCCCCTCCTTTTGCTTCCTGTTTTCTCTTAAACCTATTTTTCTTTTTATCTCAGCACTCAACTCTGTCCCGTAAATTTGTGGAAGTGATGACAGAGTACAATGCAACGCAATCTAAGTATAGAGATCGCTGCAAGGATCGTATCCAAAGACAGCTGGAAATCAGTACGTACATCTGGTCAAATGCTGGGGGGGTGGGGGGGTCAGGGAAGTGCTGAGGGGGGGATACCAAAGCTAGACAATACAATAAGTTTAATAATTATATTACAGTAGGATGGGGAAGGAAGTTGTTTACTGTTAAATAGCCCAAGGCATATCCTTTCTAGTGTATAATACTCACTCTATATGTAACACTTCTACTCACAGCCGGTAGAACAACGACTAACGAGGAGCTGGAGGACATGTTGGAGAGCGGAAAGCTGGCCATATTCACAGATGACGTGTGTAATGGGGCTGGTGAGGGGGGAAATGGATGGTTGTGTTTTTTTCATTCTTGTGCACGTAACTTTCACATAGAGACCACTGTATCTCTTTAGAAAGCCCTTTACACCACTGACCAATCAACACCATCCAATCACATACAGTGCCTCCATGAGACCACTTCATCACTATGTTAGAGAAACCTTTTTCTGCGCTCTCTGTAGGGCATATATACAAATTGTAGCAAGAATCTGTGTAAACCGATTTGTGTAAAGAGAGTTTTTAATCACCATCTAACCTCATACCTCTGCCCATCAAAGAAGAACCCAAGCTTAACCTTAATAAAATGACAATAAGTCCTTCAATTATAAGCAACACATTAAAGCATTTTAGGGCAAGACACCATCAACAACTTTGCGTTACTGAACCACTCAGCATTTGAGTGTGCCTCAGTGTATAAACAATTGTTTCAATATTGAAAAAAACAGTCCTGACACTCTGGAGGTCAGCCAGTTAAAATTGTATAATCTTTATTGAAAAAGGTTTAAAAACTTAACATGTCAGTCAAGCAGGACACCAAGGACAAACTTCTCTGACGCATTTCGCGCTGCACTAACACTTAATCATACCCTTGTTTGTATCACTCACAAAGATGTCCTCTTTATCAAGCCTCAGAGCTGCTCATATTAAGTTATTCACAAAATCCCCCTCATTCTATAGAATGTACGTCATCATTACCTACCACAAAGAGAACTACATTCACATATACTGTCAGAACACCTCATATACTGTGCAGACCACTGACATCCCCTCATCTTCATTTATAGCTGAGTAATTTCAATTCCCTCATTTTCACCAATGCTTTGAGAAGCTTTTGAAAATCACTTTATATTACCCAGCCATTTTGAGACCACCCTATTTACCCAACGTTTTAGAGACCCAGCTCCACTGTCTAAAAGTTTTATTTCTTCAATTTGCAGATTAAGATGGACTCTCAAATGACCAAACAAGCTCTGAATGAAATCGAGACACGACACAACGAGATCATTAAATTAGAGAGCAGCATCCGGGAGCTGCATGATATGTTTGTAGATATGGCAATGCTTGTGGAGAGCCAGGTAAGAAAAGTTTGGATTTTCATGGAGAATCTTGCTAGGGATGTTTAGTTAAGCAAGTACATATGGATATTCTGTCACAGCAGCAGAGAGATAACTATAGAAATTTGTTACGATTAGACGATGCAGTAGGGATCAAGTAGACACTTAGTAAAGTCCAGCTGGGATTTAAAAGACGGTCAAGATATCAGTACGGTTAACAGCACACAGTGGGATATCAGTAACAATCATCTCACTCAGCAGGGTATTAATAAATATCACAACAGGGTATATCAGTAAGAATCATCTCTCACATACTGATAACAAAGGAATCTCTTCACGCAACAGGGAATAAAAATGTCACAACTTGAGATGTCCATAAAACTCAAGCGACAAGGTGATGCCGCAATTGGAAAGATATTGCGATATCTGTAGTTAAAAGCACCCCCTGTAGGGTCTCAAAAGAAATCACTCCACAAAGTGTATTTATTAAAGGGACAGTGCACTGTAAAATTTGTTTACCATTAATTTGTTCCAAATTACTTGTTAGACCTGCTGCAGAGAATAACATGTATGGGAATTGTTCCTTCATATTTATTTTTTGTATATGAAATAGATGGCTTTGTTCATGAAATCCATTACCTATTGTTCACAAGAACATGCTTGTTTAAATGGGCTGAGTACATAGCTAAGCATAATAGGTTTAATGAGCAAAACCAACTATTTCAGATTCAATAAATCTTTCTCTCACAAACTACCTACTCACCCTCACAGGGATGTTCATTTATGCTGCTGTGATATGTTTACATAGATTTTCTGCAGAGAATGCAACTGTATTCTTATTTTCAGTGCTGATGGTGGTTTCAGCAATTTATAAATGTGTGAAATACTAAAAACTGGAAATCTATTCCAATACATTAGAACAGCATTTCTCATTTCCAGTCTTCGGGACACACTAACAGGTCAGATTTTCAAGGTTATCTTGAGATCAGGTTAATAACCATGGTTACCACGTAGCTGATTATTCAATCTGTGCTGTAGTTCAAATATCCTAAAATCTGGCTTGTTAATGTGCCCTAAGGACTTTTATTGAAAAACACTACGTTAGTAGAACCAATGTTGAGAATCTTTTAAATCTTTGGGAGGGTCAAATTTGATGTAGATTGAAAAAATCATTAGAATACTTAGCGATTGCGTGTTTTTTTCGGTAACAACTTACTGCATTAGATTTACCAACATTTTGCACTGAGTGAATTTGACAACAGTGTTAAAATACTGTATAAAACACTCTACCCATATTTTTTTCTTATGATTTTTGAAATTTCCTAATTAACCTCATGAAAACCTATGAATCTGTTGTGAGCTGCATATCTTTTTTGTTTTTTAACGTTACTATTTTTGTGCATTTTTCTAGAGAAAGATAAAATTGTAAATCAAATTGTACTATTTTCATAATTTAAAAAAGTAAAGTCAAAATGTGATCTTTGGAACGTTATTTTATGATTACAGTCAAATGTGTTTAGATATTTAAGAAATGTTAATTAGAAAATTGCTCAAAATAAAATAAAATTGTTAATTGAACATTCCATTACTTTATATGAAAACTGTTAAGTGGGATTTTTTTTTATTTCAGACACATTAGGCAACGTCAAGATTATCACATTAATTAGTTTCATATTAACAGTGTGTAATTTGCTTCTATGTAGGTTTATAAAAATCCCTGAGAAAACCTTAAATGAAATGCACGTAAAACACATGTATACACAATACATCTTCTCTAATTCAGAACTGGCTGTTCAAATTGATTCCAAATATCCCATCGATTCCAGCCACCAAGTCAGATTATTGTAAAAGGACCTTTATTGTCTCTTGAATGGGTCCATATGGAAAATTACAACGTTTCAGGTTAGCAATAGACCCTTAGCCACAACTAAGGGCGTATCACTGGCCTGAAATGTTATAATATTTCCTATGGACCCATTCAAGAGACAATAAAGGTCCTTTTAAAATAATATGTCGGTGCCTGGAATCTATGTAAAATTTGGTATTGATGATGACTTGGCAAGTCTGTGGTTCTGTGCCCTAGTGTTGTGAGTGTGCTGTTTTACACTTATTTTGAAGATATTCAAATATATTTAATAACTTAAAAAAGGAAGCCAATACACCTAAGCGTGCACATGTTTTCTTCTAATGGATTGAAATTTGGCCTACGAGAGGTCCCAATATTTAATAAAAATCCAGTTAAAAATCTTAAACGGACATTAAACACTAAATAAACATTAGATAGAATGATGCATTCAAAGAAAAGATTAGCCTGAGAATAACACGTAGATGTATTTTGTAAGGTTTCATTAGCTGTTTAAATAATGACAAAATAAGTGTAAAGTTTTAGTGACTATAAAACAATGGGAGCTGCCATGTTGTAAGGTTACCTTCTCTGCTGTGACCAATTAGGGACAGTTATAAATAGGTCACTAGAGTGTGTAGCCAATGGCTGTGTGGAATATAACAGTGTTCTGCACTTCCATTTCTAACAGGAACTGAAAAGTTCACAATTTCAAAATGGAATTACAGGAAAAGGGGACAAAATAATTAATGAAAGTATATTGCAGACTTTTTTATATATAATATTTATCATTTTATATTAACATCTCAAAGTGTTTAAAGAGACATAAAACCTAATTTTTTTCTTTCATGATTTAAAAAAAAGCATGCAGTTTTAAACAACTTTCTAATTTACTTCTATTATCTATTTTGCTTCATTCTCTTGATATTCTTTGCTGAAATGCATATCTAGATATGCTCAGTAGCTGCTGATTGGTAGATGCACATAGATGCCTCGTGTGATTGGCTCACCCATGTGCATTGCTATTTCTTCAAAAAAGAATATCTAAAGAATGAAGCAAATTAGATGATAGAAGTAAATTGAAATGTTATTTAAAATTGCATTCTCTACCTGAATCATGAACGAAAATGTTTTGGTTTAGTGTCCCGTTAATGTCCCTTTAAGATTTATTCACATTTTACATTTACTTAAATTAACAATTGATTTAAAACTTACGTTACAAATGTCTCAGAATCTATTTGAAATGGAGGAAATCAGTTTGCAACATTGATAGAGATAATCAACAAGGCATCTACATTAACAAATTCTGATGCAATAAATTTATGCTGTGAAACTAAATATAAAATATAACTAAGAAGTCTAGAAAAAAGGAAATCAGAAGGGAGCTGTATCTCTCATCTCTCTCATTTTAGACAAAATAATTATTTAAATTAAAAGATATCCAATTACTAGATTAAACATATTTTTTATAATATCTTAAAACACTAAAAAAAATGCATCACTTTCATACTTATTATCCCGAACTGGCTTAAAAAGATAAAATTAATATTAAAGGGACATGAAACCTCAAATTGTTCTTTCATAAGTCAGACAGAACATGGAATTTCAAACAACTTTCCAATTTACTTTTACTATATAATTTGCTTTGTTCTCTTTGTTTCCTTTGTTGAAAATTCTTGGTAGGCTCAGAAGCAGCAATACACTTTAGAGAGTTAGCTGCAGATTGGTGGCTGCACATATATACCTTTTGTCATGACCCAATGTGTTCAGCTAGTTCCCAGTTGTGCATTGATGTGCCTTCAACAAAGGATACCAAAAGAACAAAGGAAATTTGATAGCAGAAGTAAATTGGAAAGTTTCTATTTTGCAACAATTCTATTTTTATTATTATTATTACTTTGATTGATTTAATTGAAAATATAAACTTGGTTTTAAATAGTCTTCATTCTATCAGGTGAGTTAATTAAAAAAAATAATCATATTAATTCTAATTAATTAAATAGTCTTTTATTGGGGTAAAGGGACCATCTATTAAAGTCTAATGTTTTAAAATATTAAGATTTATTTCTATATTCTCTGAAGATAATTTTGTTTCTATTTTTATGTTAATATTGATTTTAATTGATCTTCTATTATATTAGTAAAGTAAATTGATAAGTTGTTTTTTTAAATGATAAATACAGTAATTTAAAGTACTTGCTTGAGTGACATAACATATTTTAGCTTCAAATCAGCTGGGATTAAAATGTTATATATATTTTGTTTAACACGTGCTAACTGGTTTTCAAATCAGAACATAACATTTTGATTTGAAAAACTGTTTTGTGAAATAAATATATAGCATTAAAATGACTTAAATTTAAGCTTATTAGGGTTTCATCCTAATCATTAATATTTTCAAATATTTTTTTTTAGATTTTTTTAAACAATTAAATCCATTCATTTTTAAAATATGTGTATTTATCATCTTAAATTTCTATAAATAAGTCTAATTATATAGTTTTGAGAAATATTTATTGTTCACAATTTTATTATTTTAAAATTTTGACTACTATATATGCTTGAGTAATTCTAATACTATTAGATTTCTATTTGATTAAACTAATATTTAACTATTTATTGTCATGTGTTGTTTTGCGATTGTTCACATTATTATAAAAGTTCCTGTATTACATTACAAAATATCACCCATATATGAGTAACTATAAAATTAATTTAGGTTTCATGCGATATAATAGTTTCATCAGATGCCTCACTTATCAATTAGAAGGTCAGATATAGCTATAATAATCTTTAGACAGATAATAGAAATAATACATATTTTACTTCAGACATCAATATATCAATAAAATTGATATTGCACAATACCAGTAGAAAATAGTTTAAATATCTGTACAAGCACATAGCGGACATCAATATGGTTAGACTTCACTTAATATTATTTTATTTATTTAAAGAATCACCTTTTACTGCTTCTATTCCAGTATAAATGGGAATTTAGATACAAAAGAAAATTATAGACAATCAAATAATTTTTTAGAAGCTGTTTTAACTCATCAGAAGAGCCGTCTTCTGGATTAATAAAATCTATCAAATTATGTATGAGATATGACAGAAGAATCAGCGGGTGTTTCTTTGGCTTTTCAGAAGGGTATTTGCAGTGAATTTCACACACCTTCATGGAAACAAAATATATAGTTACAAACTAAAGTAAGATGATTGAAATATATTTGAAGGCAGTTTATTTCACTTAAAGGGACACTGAACCCAAATTTTTTCTATCGTGATTCAGATAGAGCATGCAATTTTAAGCAACTTTCTAATTTACTCCTATTATCAAATTCTTTTCATTCTCTTGTTATCTTTATTTGAAATGCAAGAAAGTAAGTTTAGATGCTGGCCCATTTTTGGTGAACACACTGTGTTCTTCTTGCTGATTGGTGGGTAAATTCAATAGCTTAGATGCCTTCTTTTTCAAATAAAGAAAGCAAGAGAACGAAGAAAAATTGATAATAGGAGTAAATTAGAAAGTTGTTTAAAATTGCATGCTCTATCTGAATCATGCAAGAAAAAAATTGTGTTCAGTGTCCCTTTAACCCCTTAATGACCAAGGACGTACGCCACACGTCCTCAAAAAAAAGACAGTTAATGAACGAGGACGTGTGGCGTACGTCCTTGGTCTGGAAAGCAGCTGGAAGCGATCCTGCTCGCTTCCAGCTGCTTTCCAGTTATTGCAGTGATGCCTCGATATGGAGGCATCCTGCAATAACCCCCCTTGGCCATCCGATGCAGAGAGAGCCACTCTGTGGCCCTCTCTGCACCGGACATCGGTGGCCGGTATCGTTGGTGGGTGGGAGCAAGTCTGGGAGGCGGGTGGGCGGCCATCGATGTGCCGAGTGGAGGGAAGGGGGGCGGGATCGGGGGCGGGGGGGACGGGAGCGCGCACGGGAGCACGCGCATGCACGGGGGGCGGCGGGCGGGTGCGTGCACGGGGCGGGAGCGGAGGGAACCGCTACACTACAGAAAAATAAAATTGTTAAAAGTTAAAAATAAAATGTTTTCAAATTTAGAAATAAACATCTAAGGGATCAAGAAAGGGTGGGGGGGTTGGTCTTGGGGGGGGGAAAGCTATACTACAGAAAAGGGCATTTTTTTTTTAAAAAAGGCACATTTGTTGCTAAACTGGGTACTGGCAGACAGCTGCCAGTACCCAAGATGGCGCCCATTAAGGCAGAGAGGGAGGGTTAGAGAGCTGTTTGGTGGGGGATCAGTGAGGTTGGGGACTAAGGGGGGATCCTACACAGCAGCATATGTAAATATGCCAAAAAAAACCCCCAAAAAAGCCCAAATATAGCTTTTATTTTAGTACTGGCAGAGTTTCTGCCAGTACTTAAGATGGCGGGGACAATTGTGGGGTGGGGGAAGGAAGAGAGCTGTTTGGGAGGGATCAGGGGGTCTCATGTTTCAGGTGGGAGGCTGAGCTCTACACTAAAGCTAAAATTAACCCTGCAAGCTACATAATTAACCCCTTCACTGCTAGCCATAATACACGTGTGAAATGCAGCGGCATTTGGCGGCCTTCTTATTACCAAAAATCAACCCCAAAACCATATATGTCTGCTATTTCTGAACAAAGGGGATCCCAGAGAAGCATTTACAACCATTTAAGCCATAATTGCACAAGCTGTTTGTAAATAATTTCAGTGAGAAACCAAAAGTTTGTGAAAAAATTAGTAAAAAAGTGAACGATTTTTTGTATTTAATCGCATTTGGCGGTGAAATGGTGGCATGAAATATACCAAAATGGGCCTAGATGAATACTTTGGGATGTCTACTAAAAAAAATATATACATGTCAATGGATATTCAGAGATTCCTGAAAGATATTAGTGTTCTAATGTAACTAGCGCTAATTTAGAAAAATAATGGTTTGGAAATAGCAAAGTGCTATTTGTATTTATGGCCCTATAACTTACAAAAAAAGCAAAGAACATGTAAACATTGGGTATTTCTAAACTCAGGACAAAATTTAGAAACTATTTAGCACAGTGTTTTTTGGTGGTTGTAGATGTGTAACAGATTTTGGGGGTCAAAGTTAGAAAAAGTGAGTTTTTTTTCAATTTTTTCCTCATATTTTATAATTTTTTTTATAGTAAATTATAAGATATGATGAAAATAATGGTATCTTTAGAAAGTCCATTTAATGACGAGAAAAACGGTATATAATATGTGTGGGTACAGTAAATGAGTAAGAGGAAAATTACAGCTAAACACAAACACCGCAGAAATGTAAAAATAGCCTTGGTCCCAAACGGACAGAAAATGGAAAAGTGCTGTGGTCATTAAGGGGTTAATAAATAAAATCAATTGATAATGTAGGCAATTAAGTTTTATTATTATTTTAATTAAATTTACAATGAACATTTTAAATGCATCATAACCATAATAAACTAGCATTCTGATGATCATAGTTTATTTGTGTACAAGTTTTATAAGTTTAAAAGTGTAATTTTAGGTAAATCATTAACTTTTTATGAAACCATTACATTTTTGTGTCGACAAACTTCAATTTAGCAAGCGCAAAAATGTTATCATTGGGAAAAAAAGGGATATTCAAAAACACAATATATGCCATGGTAACAGAGCAAAATTAATTTTCAAGAAGTCATTGAAGTCAGAAAATCCAAAAATCTGAAAAATGACTTTCTGATAGAATGTTATACAGCTGTTGGTTTTATTCCATGCAAGGTATAGGAGGGAGTTATTGCACCACAAATGGGTTTGAAAACGTTTGTGATGAATTTTATAAAATTGTTTGAAAACTCTGTGCTTTGCACAGGAATTTTGAGGACTTGGATTGTGCCATAACAGTAAGAATCACTTTAGACTATGAGAATATATCAGTAGTATATGTAATGTAATTGGTCCTCCCCATCCTGTTTGCTTGCAGGGAGAAATGATTGACCGTATTGAGTATAATGTGGAACATTCAGTGGATTATGTGGAGAGAGCTGTATCTGATACCAAGAAAGCAGTCAAATACCAGAGCAAGGCGAGAAGGGTGAGTCCTTGACAAATGGGGATGAATGTGATAGGTAGACATGAGAGAGACAGACATACACAGGCATACCAAAAGTATAACCAGACAGCCATACGTCAGGTAAACCCAATGTATAACCAGACAGCCTTACACCAGGTAAACCCAACGTATAACCAGACAGCCATACACCAGGTAAAACCAATGTATAACTGGACAGACATAAACCAGGAAAACCAAACGTATAACTGGACAGACATAAACCAGGTAAACCAAACATAACTAGACAGACATTCAAAGCGCCCTGCACTGTTGTGTTCAACTCTCATGAAGGTGATCTACAAAGGGGGTTCAAGGGGATAACATGCTAAGGGGGTTCAAGGGGATAACAAAGGAGAAGAGGAACTGAGTTTAGAAAATGTTAGCGTAGGTTGCATGCATCCCTGAACAGTGGAGTTTTTAGAAGAGCACTTGAAACTTTCAAAACTAAGGGAGAGTCTTGAGGAGAGAGGCAGAGAGTTCCACAAGATAGGGGCCACTCTGGAGAAGTCCAATAGACCAGAATGTGAGGAGGTAACAAGAGAGAAGGAGGTCATGAGCAAAGCAAAGGGTATGGGAGGGAGAGTATCTGGAGACAAGGTCAGATATATAGTGGGGAGCAGTGCAATTGAGGGTCTTGTATGTCAGAGTTTTGTGTTTTATTCTGGAGGCTAGAGGAAGCCAGTCAAGGGATTGTCAGAGAGGTACAGCAGATGAAGAGCAACATGTAAGGAAGACGAGCCTGTATATATATTGGAAACCTCCACCCGTGTATATATGTATACACAGCAGACTAATTAGATTAAGGTATCTAGATAGCCTGACATTCATGAGAGACACTGACATAAAATACAGATATCTACAAAATAGAAACTTTATACAACTTACAATTTAATTTGTGACAGAAAAGACTGACCATCTAATTGGCGGAGATTCACTAAACATATGTCCCGTTCTGTATTAGATAAAATACTTCACTCTAAAAAATACTATAAAAATTGCACCAGTTCTTCTCCTCTCTTTCAATTTGGTGTAGACTGATAATGGTTTCTCTATATAAGACAGGTCTCTGACAGCACTGCCACATTCCCACTCTACAGCAAAGGAAAGACAGGGAAACCTGGGATAAAATATTAACAAATGTTTAATTTATATGTGACAGTATGGCCCAATATTGTAACTTTTCTATGCCTAGCAGGTAAATCTATTTAGTTCAATCCAATAGTGATAAAACAAACTTTAGTAAATACAAATTGTAAAAACATGTGACCAGCAATTAGTTAAGCATGTTTTAGGGGTATTGACCACTCCCCCAGGCAGTTTCCATGGCTCCTCCCACTCAGTTTCATGCTAAAACACCAACATGTGATACTACACACAGTTGTATACAACTAAATTAAAACACACACTTGTGCATCATAAATATGTAAGTAAAGATGCACATTTACAGACACAATTGGAGAGCACTCAGTTAAATTAATAAATCCTGAACTTATCTGTGCAAGTAGCCTCAATAATATAATATTACACAATACACACTAAAAAGAGAGCTCTCACAAATATCTACTATGGGGATTAAAACATGTAATTCAAGAAGATCCAATGGGTGTCTAACCCATGCCAAGTATCTGATGAGGTGAAACTCATCATGTTTTGCATGGGTCAGACTGCCATTGGAACTCCAGGAATTACATACGGAACCGGCACGTGAGACTGAAGCTGGAGCGCTCACATTGATCTGCTAGTGACTAACCAGATAAGTCTGATGTTCCGCTACAGGCTAGCAAGCAATATTCTGTGTGCTGTTCAGTTTGAAGCAGAATGTGTGCCCTAAGCTGGGTGTTGTAGAGCACTATTGTCTGGTTATAAAGATACATTTTTTTTATACCAGTTTATCTACATTGGATCAGTTGATTAACGTAATATATACAGAAAGAGAAACGCCTGATTAACGAGGTATCGAATATCAGGCCCAGAATGAGAAGCCCTCAACCAGGGACTAACAATAGCTCAGTAGCTTGTTCTATGACGAGTTACCACCTAGGAGCAGCCTCTTTTAGCCATATTGTGCTTTTCACAGAGGAGAACTTTCCTTAAGTATATCAGTCTGATCCCCTCTAACAAGATCAGTCCAGTCCTGAAATACCAGGCTATACAATTCTGAACAAGGAACAAGACAACCCCAGATGATTGTTTCGACCTTCTTTGGGCCTCATCAGTGAGGTGCAGCCATATTCCGCTAAGCACACTGGGCAGGGAGTCCACGTCAGGTTTCCCCCATTATAATAAAGTAATATATTTGGGCATCTCCTACAGTGAGGATTTCCCTATAACTGGTGCTGTAAATTCTATAACTACAGTGAATTGTATTTTTTTAACCACTTTATGTCTCAGACATACCCTATATACCACATGTCCTTAAGGGGTTTTAGCCCTTTAAAAGTGGGAAATTATAACATGCCTCTGTCGGTGAAAGCCACGCTATGTAACCCCTTACAGTGAAAACGACTGCAGAAGTACAGGGTACGCCGGCTGTCTATAAGGGATTAAATTATACTCTGTATATGAATAATGACATTTTAATTTTGGCTTCCATATCCCCTTAAACAAAACTGCCACAAATTCCATTTATATTTCACAACTCGTGACATGTTAGTGCATTTCCGCCAACGACTAAATGACTTACTATATACAGCTAATGCTTTATTTTATATATACTTGTTCAACTGTTTCCTCTTTTATAACGCTTCTCTCTCTCTCTCTCTCTCTCTCTCTTTCTCTCTCTCTCTCTCTCTCTTTCTCTCTCTTTCCATACTTTTCATTTGTCTTTATTATCTGTCATTCAACCATTTGTTTCTTCTTCCTATTTCACTCCATCCTCCATTCCCCCCTCCCCCACACTTATTTTTCTCTCCATTTGCTCCCGACGTCTTTCCGGTATGTAGAAGAAGATTATGATCATCATTTGTTGTGTTGTTCTGGGTGTGATCTTGGCTTCCTCTATCGGAGGGACACTGGGACTCTGAAAAAAAAACAAAAAAATATATGATGCAGATTTAAAGAGGAAAGAAATAGCGTATCACAAAAATGGAAGAACAAACAAAGAAATTATAATAATAGTATATTGTACATGAAAAGTAATGGGATTTATTACAGCACAGCTGGGATGGCTGGCAGCATCTTAATCCTTTTTTTTTGCCTCTGTGGGGTCTCTCAGGAGTTAGGTTATCATCAGCAGATTTAAACCTACAGGGAGCTTAGTTGCCCCTGAGGACTGAATGAACCCTTCTGCTGCTTTAGCAGCAGTGGGTTAACTGATGTCAGCCTAAAGCCAAAGTTTCACCTGCCGACCCACAACTCCTGGGGGCAAATTGGGTTAAAAAAATAACCCAATTATTTGTTTTTTTTATGTTGTTTAATTTATTTATTTATTTATTTATTTTTTATTTTTATTGTTTTCATTTTTTCTTCCCGTCTGTCAAGGTTACAGAAAAAAAAACAAAAATCAAAAAACAAAACAAAATTGTATTTGACATTGCTGGACGTGTTTACATGGGGACCCCCGGACTGACGGCGGTGGCGGAGGGTCCGGCCTGGCGCTTTACCTTGTCCATTTTCTTGACTGGTGGCTGAGTGTGTATCTGTTTCCTGCCAAAGTCTTGTGTGTGTGTTTTTTGCTCTAATTCCTGCGTTTATTTCTTAGAGGGATGAGGTGAGAGACGCAGGGCTGGTGCATATCTATTGGCTGTTATAACAGCGACTGTGCTAGAAAAGCAGGAACCTGATAGAAACTTGGGGTGAATCCTCTAAAAAAAAAAAAAAAAAGGCATGCTGGCAAAATAAGCTGCTGTTAGCCTCACCTTGGTCTTATTGAGCAGTGTGAGTTTTATTCTGTATATGGGTGTATTGTGTATTCTGCATCAGCAGAATACAGTACAGACTGGGGCACAATGGCATCTCGTGTCTTAAAATATCTCTCATTTGAACTGTTACTAAGTAATGCTATGAATATGTTTCTTGCCAAAGTTTTATTTATGTTAATATATTTAAATGTTTCCATTTTTATCTATCATATCCTATTTATAGTTGTCTACTCTGTGTGTGTTTGATTGTCCGTGTCTATCTGTCTGTTTGTTCATTTCCCATTGAGCACAACATATTAAGGCAGGGAAAGAGTTAACGATTTGTAGGTTTCCAGATAATTTTTCTACATTGTAATTTGTAGGATTTTGCAGCCTCAGTTGCTGAACACATGAAATTATTGCTAACAATGTATATGCACTAGATACAACTCCAAATGCCCAATATAATTGTTGTTATAACCTGCTCCTATTGCTCCATATAACTCTCCCAATAACTCCTCCTAGAGCCCCATATAACCCTCCCTATAACTCCTCCTACTCTACCATATAACCCTTCCTATAACTCCTCCTACTCTACCATATAACCCTCCCTATAACTCCTCCTACTGTACCATATAACCCTCCGTATAACACCTACTACTGCACCATATAACCCTCCGTATAACACCTACTACTGCACCAAATAACCCTTTTTATAAAAACTCCTACTGTACCATATAACCCTCCGTATAACACCTACTACTGCACCAAACAACTCTCCTTATAAAAAACTCCTACTGCACCATATAACCCTCCCTATAACTCCTCCTATTGCACCATATAACCCTCCCTATAACTCCTCCTAGTGTACCATATAACCCTGCCTATAAATCCTCCTATTGTATTATTATTATTATTATTATTCTTTATTTATAAAGCGCCGACAGATTCCGCAGCGCTGCCCATGGGTACAAGGATAACAGTACAGTGGAGAAACAATACGATAAGACACACAATTTTACAGACTGTACCATATAACCCTGCCTATAAATCCTCGCACTGTACCATATAACCCTCCCTATAACACCTCCTACTGCGCCATATAACCCTTCCTATAAGTCATTATATTTCTCTATAAAAACCCTCCTTCAAACACCTATTGCTCCATATAACCCTCCGTATAATTCCTACTATTGCTCCATATAACCTTTCCTGTATGTCCTCATATTTCTTCATATAACCCTCCATATAACTCCTTTTGTCCCCATATAACCCTCCCTATAACTCCTCCTATTGCCTCATAGAACTCTCCTTATAACTCTCCTATTGCTTCATATAACCCTCCTTATAACTCCTCATATTGCATCATATACCCTCCCTATAACTCCTCCTATTGCTTCATATAACCCTCCTTATAACTCCTCCTATTGCACCATATAACCCTCCTTATAACTCCTCATATTGCATCATATACCCTCCCTATAACTCCTCCTATTGCTTCATATAACCCTCCCTATAACTCCTCCTATTGCTTCATATAACCCTCCTTATAACTCCTCCTATTGCACCATATAACCCTCCTTATAACTCCTCCTATTGCTTCATATAACCCTCCCTATAACTCCTCCTATTGCTTCATATAACCCTCCTTATAACTCCTCCTATTGCTTCATATAACCCTCCCTATAACTCCTCCTATTGCTTCATATAACCCTCCTTATAACTCCTCATATTGCATCATATACCCTCCCTATAACTCCTCCTATTGCTTCATATAACCCTCCCTATAACTCCTCCTATTGCTACATATAACCCTCCCTGTATAACTCCTCCTATTGCTTCATATAACCCTCCCTATAACTCCTCCTATTGCTTCATATAACCCTCCCTATAACTCCTCCTATTGCTTCATATAACCCTCCCTATAACTCCTCCTATTGCACCATATAACCCTCCTTATAACTCCTTATATTGCATCATATAACCCTCCTTATAACTCCTCCTATTGCACCATATAACCCTCCTTATAACTCATCCTATTGCTTCATATAACCCTCCTTATAACTCCTCCTATTGCATCATATAACCCTCCCTATAACTCCTCCTATTGCTTCATATAACCCTCCTTATAACTCCTCCTATTGCATCATATAACCCTCCCTGTATAACTCCTCATATTGCATCATATAGCCCTCCCTATAACTCCTCCTATTGCTTCATATAACCCTCCCTATAACTCCTCCTATTGCTTCATATAACCCTCCTTATAACTCCTCCTATTGCTTCATATAACCCTCCCTGTATAACTCCTCATATTGCATCATATACCCTCCCTATAACTCCTCCTATTGCTTCATATAACCCTCCCTGTATAACTCCTCATATTGCATCATATACCCTCCCTATAACTCCTCCTATTGCTTCATATAACCCTCCCTGTATAACTCCCTTATTACTAAATTTAATCCTGTCAAAATGTATAATGGTGCCCTTTAAATCTGTATATTGTCCCCTATAAATGCTTATTTCCTCCAATCTTTTATCATATCTTTTGAGCACTGAATGTTCTGACTGTTACCCTTTAACTCAGCCTATTCTCCCTTCATTCTCTCATCTGCTATTTGTTTACCTGTCTGGTGTGTCCCATTAGATGCTCATCATATTATATTATTATAGTCATTCAGAGATCTGCCTTAGTGCTTCACATCGTCTGTGTTTGCTTTCTGGCTTCTCTTTGCTGGCCTGTGTGTGTGAGAGTCAGATGCCTTTTTGTGCAGGTGTCTGTGTGTGATTGTTGTTTGCTCTCTGCAGGTGTCTGTGTGTGATTGTCATTTGCTCTCCGCAGGTGTCTGTGTGTAATTGTAATTTGCTCTCTGCAGGTGTCTGTGTGTGATTGTCGTTTGCTCTCTGCAGGTGTCTGTGTGTGATTGTAATTTGCTCTCTGCAGTAGTCTGTGTGTGATTGTCACCTGCTCTCTGCAGGTGTCTGTGTATGATTGTCACCCTCTCTCTGCAGGTGCCTGTGTGTGATTGGCGCCTGCTCTCTGCAGGTGTCTGTGTGTGATTGTCATCTGCTCTCTGCAGGTGTCTGTGTGTGATTGTAATTTACTCTCTGCAGGTGTCTGTGTGTGACTGTCACCTGCTCTCTGCAGGTGTCTGTGTGTGATTGTCGTTTGCTCTCTGCAGGTGTCTGTGTGTGATTGTCATTTGCTCTCTGTAGGTGTCTGTGTGTGATTGTCACCTGCTCTCAGCAGGTGTCTGTGTGTGATTGTCACCCTCTCTCTGCAAGTGTCTGTGTGTGATTGTCACCCTCTCTCTGCAGGAGTCTGCATGTGATTGTCACCTGCTCTCTGCAGGCATCTTGATCACCCTCTCTCTGCAAGTGTCTGTGTGTGATTGTCACCCTCTCTCTGCAGGTGTCAGTGTGTGATTGTCACCTGCTCTCTGTAGGTGTCTGTGTGTGATTGTCACCCTCTCTCTGCAGGTGTCAGTGTGTGATTGTCACCTGCTCTCTGTAGGTGTCTGTGTGTGATTGTCACCCTCTCTCTGCAGGTTAGGGTTGACACCCGTCCCTTAAAATACAGAACACTTATGAGTTACACTTGCTGCAGGGTGTGCAGGGAGCAATATGTATAGTGCTGTCCAGAAACACAATACATGTTACTCTCTGCACACCCTGCAGCAAGTGTCCAGAAAACATGGCCAAGGTGGCAACCCTACTACAGGTGTCTGTGTGTGATTATCACCCTCTCTCTGCAGGTGTCTGTGTGTGAATGTCACCCTCTCTCTGCAGGTGTCTGTGTGTGATTGTCACCCTCTCTCTGCAGGTGTCTGTGTGTGATTGTCACCCTCTCTCTGCAGGTGTCTGTGTGTGATTGACACCCTCTCTCTGCGGGTGTCTCTGTGTGAATGTCACCCTCTCTCTGCAGGTGTCTGTGTGTGTTTGTCACCCTCTCGCTGCAGGTGTATCTGTGTGAATGTCACCCTCTCTCTGCAGTGTTTGTGTGTTACTGTCACCCTCTCTCTGCAAGTGTCTGTGGGTGATAGTCACCCTCTCTCTGCGGGTGTCTCTGTGTGAATGTCACCCTCTCTCTGCAGGTGTCTGTGTGTGATTGACACCCTCTCTCTGCGGGTGTCTCTGTGTGAATGTCACCCTCTCTCTGCAGGTGTCTGTGTGTGATTGTCACCCTCTCGCTGCAGGTGTCTCTGTGTGAATGTCACCCTCTCTCTGCAGTGTCTGTGTGTGACTGTCACCCTCTCTCTGCAAGTGTCTGTGTGTGACTGTCACCCTCTCTCTGCAAGTGTCTGTGGGTGATTGTCACCCTCTCTCTGCGGCTGTCTCTGTGTGAATGTCACCCTCTCTCTGCAGGTGTCTGTGTGTTTCTCTTTTACTCATATGTGGTTTTCTTTCTCTTTGCTTTGCTCTTGTGATTCTCCCTTTCTCTGTGCTTATCTCCCGACCTTTCGCTGCCTCCTATATGTGCCTGTGCTGCGTTTTCTACTACCTCTCCTTGTGCTCTTGGCGCCTACAGACAGATCCAAAGATAGATAGAAATAATTCATTCTATTTCACCCACCTTAGTTTGGCTAGGTAAATTCTCAGGAAGAGCTTAGCCATGTTCAAAACCATTCCCAAATTCCTCCACTCATTGAGTTCCTGGATGCTTCCTTAGTGGAGCAATACCATGCAGTTGTTCAATAAAGGATTTGTTTTGCAAAGTGCCCACCAACATGACCCTGGCATTTCTCTTTCACTGAATTTTATTACATTTGTTAGTATGTTTGAAGGTGTATTATAACCTTATTCCTTTTGTGCTCCACAGTAAATATATTACCATTATACATCATCTCATAATTAGTTTTGCTTTTTAGATTATGCATTATTGTAGCCACCGTCCTTTGCACATTGTATTTATATAGTTCTAACTATATGGTGTTCTAATGATCTATAATGCAACATTAGAATCTCCCTTGTTTTGCTATTTAAATAACCAAGTATCCGAGAGTAGTTTCTGGGTACATTGCGGCATTGCTTGTGTATTTTCTGCTCTCAGTGCTTTGCGTCGCTTTCCCTACCCTGTAATATGGTTAACATTTTGGACAGCTGCCCAGTTTAGTTAATCAATCAAACAAGTTTTAAGATAGCTTTGATATCAGGATTGTCTGCATACCAGCCACACAGAAATCAGATATTTCATATCTTTTTCAACCAACCAATCAGATGTCTGTATCTTTCCTCAACCCACCAAGCAACCAGTCTGTGATTCTATCCCCAGCACTTGTAGCTTCTGTTCTCAGCTCTCAGCGCTTCTATCCCCAGTACTCTGAGCTTCTATCCCCAGTACTCTGAGCTTCTATCCCCAGTACTCTGAGCTTCTATCCCCAGTACTCTGAGCTTCTATCCCCAGTACTCTGAGCTTTTATCCCCAGTACTCTGAGCTTTTATCCCCAGTACTCAGCGCTTCTATCCCCAGTACTCTGAGCTTTTATCCCCAGTACTCTGAGCTTTTATCCCCAGTACTCTGTGCTTCTATCCCCAGTACTATGTGCTTCTATCCCCAGTACTCTGTGCTTCTATCCCCAGTACTCTGTGCTTTTATCCCCAGTACTATGTGCTTCTATCCCCAGTACTCTGTGCTTCTATCCCCAGTACTCTGAGCTTTTATCCCCAGTACTCTGTGCTTCTATCCCCAGTACTCTGATCTTTTATCCCCAGTACTCTGTGCCTCTATCCCCACTACTCTGAGCTTTTATCCCCAGTACTCTGAGCTTCTATCCCCAGTACTCTGAGCTTTTATCCCCAGTACTCTGAGCTTTTATCCCCAGTACTCTGAGCTTCTATCCCCAGTACTCTGAGCTTCTATCCCCAGTATTCTGAGCTTCTATCCCCAGTACTCTGAGCTTCTATCCCCAGTACTCTGAGCTTTTATCCCCAGTACTCTGAGCTTCTATCCCCAGTACTCTGAGCTTCTATCCCCAGTACTCTGAGCTTCTATCCCCAGCACTCTGAGCTTCTATCCTCAGCACTCTGAGCTTCTATCCTCAGCACTCTGAGCTTCTATCCCCAGCACTCTGAGCTTTTATCCCCAGTACTCTGAGCTTCTATCCCCAGTACTCTGAGCTTTTATCCTCAGTACTCTGAGCTTTTATCCCCAGTACTCTGAGTTTCTATCCCCAGTACTCTGAGCTTCTATCCCCAGTACTCTGAGCTTTTATCCCCAGTACTCTGAGCTTTTATCCCCAGTACTCTGAGCTTCTATCTCTAGTACTCTGAGCTTTTATCCCCAGTACTCTGAGCTTCTATCCCCAGTACTCTGAGCTTCTATCCCCAGTACTCTGAGCTTTTATCCTCAGTACTCTGAGCTTCTATCCCCAGTGCTCTGAGCTTCTATCCCCAGTACTCTGAGCTTTTATCCCCAGTACTCTAAACTTCTATCCCCAGAACTTGTAGCTTCTGTTCCCAGCACTCAATGCTTCTATCCCCAGTACTCCAAGCTTTTATCCCCAGTACTCTGAGCTTCTATCCTCAGCACTCTGAGCTTCTATCCTCAGCACTCTGCCCTTCTATCCCCAGCACTCTGAGCTTCTTTCCTCAGCACTCTGAGCTTCTATCCTCAGCTCTCTGAGCTTTTATCCTCAGTATTCTGAGCTTCTATCCCCAGTACTCTGAGCTTCTATCCCCAGTACTCTGAGCTTCTATCCCCAGTACTCTGATCTTTTATCCCCAGTACTCTGAGCTTCTATCCCCAGTACTCTGAGCTTCTATCCCCAGTACTCTGAGCTTCTATCCCCAGTACTCTGAGCTTCTATCCCCAGTACTCTGAGCTTCTATCCCCAGTACTCTGAGCTTCTATCCCCAGCACTCTGAGCTTCTATCCCCAGCACTCTGAGCTTCTATCCTCAGCACTCTGAGCTTCTATCCTCAGCACTCTGAGCTTCTATCCCCAGCACTCTGAGCTTTTATCCCCAGTACTCTGAGCTTCTATCCCCAGTACTCTGAGCTTTTATCCTCAGTACTCTGAGCTTTTATCCCCAGTACTCTGAGCTTCTATCCCCAGTACTCTGAGCTTCTATCCCCAGTACTCTGAGCTTTTATCCCCAGTACTCTGAGCTTTTATCCCCAGTACTCTGAGCTTCTATCTCTAGTACTCTGAGCTTTTATCCCCAGTACTCTGAGCTTCTATCCCCAGTACTCTGAGCTTTTATCCTCAGTACTCTGAGCTTCTATCCCCAGTGCTCTGAGCTTCTATCCCCAGTACTCTGAGCTTTTATCCCCAGTACTCTAAACTTCTATCCCCAGAACTTGTAGCTTCTGTTTCCAGCACTCAATGCTTCTATCCCCAGTACTCCGAGCTTTTATCCCCAGTACTCTGAGCTTCTATCCTCAGCACTCTGAGCTTCTATCCTCAGCACTCTGCCCTTCTATCCCCAGCACTCTGAGCTTCTATCCTCAGCTCTCTGAGCTTTTATCCTCAGCTCTCTGAGCTTCTATCCTCAGCACTGAGCTTCTATCCTCAGCACTCTGCGCTTCTATCCCCAGCACTCTGAGCTTCTATCCTCAGCACTCTGCGCTTCTATCCCTAGTACTCTGAGCTTCTATCCTCAGTACTCTGAGCTTCTATCCTCAGCACTCTGCGCTTCTATCCCCAGCACTCTGAGCTTCTTTCCTCAGCACTCTGAGCTTCTATCCCCAGCACTCTGCGCTTCTATCCCTAGTACTCTGCGCTTCTATCCCCAGCACTCTGAGCTTTTATCCCCAGTACTCTGAGCTTCTATCCCTAGTACTCTGCGCTTCTATCCCCAGCACTCTGAGCTTCTTTCTCCAGCACTCTGAGCTTCTATCCCCAGCACTCTGAGCTTCTATCCCTAGTACTCTGCGCTTCTATCCCCAGCACTCTGAGCTTCTTTCTCCAGCACTCTGCGCTTCTATCCTCAGCACTCTGAGCTTCTATCCCTAGCACTCTGCGCTTCTATCCCCAGTACTCTGAGCTTCTATCCCTAGTACTCTGCGCTTCTATCCCTAGTACTCTGTGCTTCTATCCCCAGCACTCTGAGCTTCTATCCCCAGCACTCTGAGCTTCTATCCCTAGTACTCTGCGCTTCTATCCCCAGTACTCTGCGCTTCTATCCTCAGCACTCTGCGCTTCTATCCTCAGCACTCTGAGCTTCTATCCCCAGCACTCTGAGCTTCTATCCCTAGTACTCTGCGCTTCTATCCTCAGCACTCTGCGCTTCTATCCCTAGCACTCTGCGCTTCTATCCTCAGCACTCTGCGCTTCTATCCTCAGCACTCTGAACTTCTATCCCTAGTACTCTGCGCTTCTATCCCCAGTACTCTGCGCTTCTATCCTCAGTACTCTGCGCTTCTATCCTCAGCACTCTGCGCTTCTATCCTCAGCACTCTGAGCTTCTATCCTCAGAACTCTGAGCTTCTATCCTCAGCACTCTTAACTTCTATCCTCAACACTCTGAGCTTCTATCCTCAGCACTCTGAGCTTCTATCCCTAGCACTCTGAGCTTTTATCCTCAATCAGATGTCTGTATCTTTCCTCAACCCACCAAGCAACCAGTCTGTGATTCTATCCCCAGCACTTGTAGCTTCTGTTCTCAGCTCTCAGCTCTTCTATCCCCAGTACTCTGAGCTTCTATCCCCAGCACTCTGAGCTTCTATCCCCAGTACTCTGAGCTTCTATCCTCAGCACTCTGCGCTTCTATCCTCAGCACTCTGCGCTTCTCTCCTCAGCACTCTGAGCTTCTATCCTCAGTACTCTGAGCTTCTATCCTCAGCACTCTGAGCTTCTATCCCCAGCACTCTGAGCTTCTATCCTCAGCACTCTGAGCTTCTATCCTCAGCACTCTAAACTTCTGTCTCTAGTAGTCTGCGTTTCTATCCTCAGCACTCTGCGCTTCTATCCCCAGCACTCAGAGCTTCTATCCCTAGTACTCTGTGCTTCTATCCTCAGCACTCTGAGCTTCTATCCCCAGCACTCTGAGCTTCTATCCTCAGCACTCTGAGCTTCTATCCCCAGCACTCTGAGCTTCTATCCTCAGCACTCTGAGCTTCTATACCCAGCACTCTGAGCTTCTATCCTCAGTACTCTGAGCTTCTATCCTCAGCACTCTGAGCTTCTATCCTCAGCACTCTGAGCTTCTATCCTCAGCACTCTGAGCTTTTATCCCCAGTACTCTGAGCTTCTATCCTCAGCACTCTGAGCTTCTATCCTCAGCACTCTGAGCTTCTATCCTCAGCACTCTGAGCTTCTATCCCCAGCACTCTGAGCTTCTATCCTCAGCACTCCGAGCTTCTATCCTCAGCACTCTAAGCTTCTGTCTCTAGTACTCGGTGTTTCTATCCTCAGCACTCTGCGCTTCTATCACCAGCACTCTGAGCTTCTATTCCCAGTACTCTGAGCTTCTCTTCCAAGTACTCTGAGCTTCTATCCCCAGCTTCTATCCCCAGTACTCTGAGCTTCTATCCCCAGCACTCTGAGCTTCTATTCCCAGCACTCTGAGCTTCTATCCTTAGTACTCTGAGCTTCTATCTCTACTACTCTGAGCTTCTATCCCCAGTACTCTGAGCTTCTATCCCAAGTACTCTATCCCCAGTACTCTGAGCTTCTATCCCAAGTACTCTATCCCCAGTACTCTGAGCTTCTATCCCAAGTACTCTGAGCTTCTATCCCCAGTACTCTGAGCTTCTATCTCCAGCACTCTGAGCTTCTATCCCCAGTACTCTGAGCTTCTATCCCCAGCACTCTGAGCTTCTATCCCCAGTACTCTGAGCTTCTATCCCCAGCAATCTGAGCTTCTGTCCTCAGCACTCTGAGCTTCTACCTCTAGTTCTCTGAGCTTCTATCTCTAGTACTCTGAGCTTCTATCTCTAGTACTCTGAGCTTCTATCTCTAGTACTCTGAGCTTCTATCTCTAGTACTCTGAGCTTCTATCTCTAGTACTCTGAGCTTCTATACCCAGTATACTAAGATCCTATCCTCAGAACTCAGAGCTTCTATCTCTAGTACTCTGAGCTTCTATCCTCAGTACTCTGAGCTTCTATCCCCAGCACTCTGAGCTATTGTGTCCCCAGCACTCTGATCTTCTATCCCCAGTACTCTGAGCTTCTATCTCTAGTACTCTGAGCTTCTATCCCCAGCACTCTGAGCTTCTATCCCAAACACTCTGAGCTTCTATCCTCAATACTCTGAGCTTCTATCTCTAGTACTCTGAGCTTCTATCCCCAGTACTCTAAGCTTCTGTCCCCAGCACTCTGAGCTTCTGTTCTCAGCACTCTGAGCTTCTATCCTAAGTACTCTGAGCTTCTATCCCCAGTACTCTGAGCTTCTATCCCCAGTACTCTGAGCTTCTATCCCAGGTACTCTGAGCTTCTATCCCCAGCACTCTGAGCTTCTATCCCCAGCACTCTGAGCTTCTATCCCCAGCACTCTGAGCTTCTATCCCCAGCACTCTGAGCTTCTATCCCCAGTACTCTGAGCTTCTATCCCCAGTACTCTGAGCTTCTATCCCCAGTACTCTGAGCTTCTATCCCAGGTACTCTGAGCTTCTATCCTCTGCATTCTGAGCTTCTATCCCCATCACTCTGAGCTTCTATCCCCAGCACTCTGAGCTTCTATCCCCAGAACTCTGAGCTTCTATCCCCAGAACTCTGAGCTTCTATCCCCAGAACTCTGAGCTTCTATCCCCAGAACTCGGAGCTTCTATCCCCAGTACTCTGAGCTTCTATCCCCATACTCTAAACTTCTATCAACAGTTCTCTGAGCTTCTGTCTCCAGCTATTTGTGCTTCTGTCCCTAGTACTCTAAACTTCTATCATCAGCACTCTAAGCTTCTGTCTCTAGCACACTGAGCTTCTATCCCCAGTACTCTGAGCTTCTATCCCCAGTACTCTGAGCTTCTATCCTCAGCACTCTGAGCTTCTGTCCCGTACTCTAAACTTCTATCAACAGTTCTCTGAGCTTCTGTCCATAGTACTCTGAGCTTCTATCCACACTACTCTTAGCTTCTGTCTCCAGCACTCTGAGCTTCTATCCAGACTACTCTTAGCTTCTGTCCACAGTACTATGAGCTTCTATCCCCAGTACTCTGAGCTTCTATCCCCAGTACTATGAGCTTCTATCACTAGTACTCTGAGCTTCTATCCCCAGGCCAGTACTCTGAGCTAATGTCCCCAGTACTTTGAGCTTCTATCCCAAGTACTCTTAGCTTCTATTCCAAGTACTCTGAGCTTCTGTCCTCAGCACTTTGCACTTATGTTCTCAGCACTCTACACTTATGTTCTCAGCTCTCTGTGCTTATGTTCTTCTGTGCTTATGTTCTCAGCTTTCTATGCTTTTGTGCTCAGCTCTCTGAACTTCTGTTCTCAGCACTCTGCGCTTATAGTCTCAGCACTCTGCGCTTATAGTCTCAGCACTCTGCGCTTATAGTCTCAGCACTCTGCGCTTATAGTCTCAGTACTCTGCGCTTATAGTCTCAGCACTCTGCGCTTATAGTCTCAGCACTCTGCGCTTATAGTCTCAGCACTCTGCGCTTATAGTCTCAGCACTCTGCGCTTATAGTCTCAGCTCTCTGCGCTTATGTTCTCAGCACTCTGTGCTTATGTTCTCAGCACTCTGCGCTTATAGTCTCAGCTCTCTGCGTTTATGTTCTCAGCACTCTGTGCTTATGTTCTCAGCACTCTGCGCTTATGTTTTCAGCTCTCTCCGCTTATGTTCTCTGCACTCTGCGCTTATGTTCTCAGCACTCTGCGCTTCTTCTCTCAGCTCTCTGCGCTTCTGTTCTCAGCACTATGAGATTCTATCCCCAGTACTCTGAGCTTCTATCCCTAGTGCTCTGAGCTTCTATCCTCAGTACTCTGAGCTTCTATCCCCAGTACTCTGAACTTCTTTCCCCAGCACTCTGAGCTTCTATCCTCAGCACTCTGAGCTTCTATCCCTAGTACTGTGAGCTTCTATACCAAGCACTCTGAGCTTCTATCCACAGTACTCTGAGCTTCTATCCCTAGTACTGTGAGCTTCTATCCTCAGCACTCTGAGCTTCTATCCCTAGTACTGTGAGCTTCTATACCCAGCACTCTGAGCTTCTATCCCCAGTACTCTGAGCTTCTATCCCCAGTACTCTGAGCTTCTATCCCCAGTACTCTGAGATTCTATACCCTGCACTCTGAGCTTCTATCCACAGTACTCTGAGCTTCTTTCCCTAGTACTCTGAGCTTCTATCCCTAGTACTCTGAGCTTCTATACCCAGCACTCTGAGCTTCTATCCACAGCAATCTGAGCTTCTAACACCAGTACTCTGAGCTTTTATCCCCAGCACTCTGAGCTTTTATCCCCAGCAATATGAGCATCTATCCCCAGCACTATGAGATTCTACCCTCAGCACTTTGAGTTTTTATCTCCAGCACTCTGAGCTTCTATCCCAGCACTCTGAGCTTCTATCCCCAGCACTCTGAGCTTCTATCCCCAGCACTCTGAGCTTCTATCCCCAGCACTCTGAGCTTCTATCCTCAGCACTCTGAGCTTCTATCCTCAGCACTCTGAGCTTCTATACCCAGCACTCTGAGCTTCTATCCTCAGTACTCTGAGCTTCTATCCCTAGTACTCTGAGCTTCTATCCCCAGTACTCTGAGCTTCTATCCCTAGTACTCTGAGCTTCTATCCCCAGTACTCTGAGCTTCTATCCCTAGTACTCTGAGCTTCTATCCCCAGTACTCTGAGCTTCTATCCCTAGTACTCTGAGCTTCTATCCCCAGCACTTTGAGCTTCTATCCCCAGCACTCTGAGCTTCTATCCCCAGCACTCTGAGCTTCTATCCCCGGCACTCTGAGCTTCTATCCCCAGCACTCTGAGCTTCTATCCCCAGCACTCTGAGCTTCTATCCCCAGCACTCTGAGCTTCTATACCCAGCACTCTGAGCTATCTGTACTGCACTATTTAGGTATCAGTACTTTACTATCCAGCTATCAGTACTGCTCTATCCAGCTATCAGTACTGCTCTATCCAGCTATCAGTACTGCTCTATCCAGCTATCAGTACTGCGCTATCCAGCTATCAGTACTGCTCTATCCAGCTATCAGTACTGCTCTATCCAGCTATCAGTACTGCGCTATCCAGCTATCAGTACTGCGCTATCCAGCTATCAGTACTGCTCTATCCAGCTATCAGTACTGCGCTATCAAGCTATCAGTACTGCGCTATCCAGCTATCAGTACTGCGCTAACCAGCTATCTGTACTGCTCTATCCAGCTATCAGTACTGCTCTATCCAGCTATCTGTACTGCACTATCCAGCTATCTGTACTGCACTATCCAGCTATCAGTACTGCTCTATCCAGCTATCTGTACTGCTCTATCCAGCTATCTGTACTGCTCTATCCAGCTATCTGTACTGCTCTATCCAGCTATCTGTACTGCGCTATCCAGCTATCTGTACTGCTCTATCCAGCTATCTGTACTGCTCTATCCAGCTATCAATACTGCTCTATCCAGCTATCAGTACTGCTCTATCCAGATATTTGCACTGCTCTATCCAGCTATCTGGACTGCGCTATCCAGCTATCAGTACTGCTCTACCCAGCTATCTGTACTGCTCATCCAGCTATCTGTACTGCGCTATCCAGCTATCTGTACTGCGCTATCCAGCTATCAGTACTGCTCTATCCAGCTATCAGTACTGCTCTATCCAGCTATCAGTACTGCTCTATCCAGCTATCTGTACTGCTCTATCCAGCTATCTGTACTGCTCTATCCAGCTATCTGTACTGCTCTATCCAGCTATCTGTACTGCGCTATCCAGCTATCTGTACTGCTCTATCCAGCTATCTGTACTGCTCTATCCAGCTATCAATACTGCTCTATCCAGCTATCAGTACTGCTCTATCCAGATATTTGCACTGCTCTATCCAGCTATCTGGACTGCGCTATCCAGCTATCAGTACTGCTCTACCCAGCTATCTGTACTGCTCATCCAGCTATCTGTACTGCGCTATCCAGCTATCAGTACTGCTCTATCCAGCTATCAGTACTGCTCTATCCAGCTATCAGTACTGCACTATCCAGCTATCAGTACTGCTCTATCCAGCTATCAGTACTGCTCTATCCAGCTATCAGTACTGCTCTATCCAGCTATCAGTACTGCGCTATCCAGCTATATGTACTGTTCTATCCAGCTATCAGTACTGCTCTATCCAGCTGAGCATGTTGCAGGCTTATGGGATGTGCACCCAGTCTGAGAATGCAGTGCCCTTCCGTGATTTGCTCTATCCAGCTATCAGTGCTGTTCTATCCAGTTATCTGTACTGCGCTATCCAGCTATCTGTACTGCTCTATCCAGCTATCTGTACTGCTCTATCCAGATATCTGCACTGCTCTATCCAGATATCTGCACTGCTCTATCCAGCTATCAGTACTGCTCTATCCAGCTATCAGTACTGCGCTATCCAGCTATCTGTACTGCTCTATCGAGTTATCTGTACTGCGCTATCCAGCTATCAGTACTGCTCTATCCAGCTATCTGTACTGCTCTATCCAGCTATCTGTACTGCTCTATCCAGCTATCTGTACTGCTCTATCCAGCTATCAGTACTGCTCTATCCAGCTATCAGTACTGCTCTATCCAGCTATCTGTACTGCTCTATCCAGCTATCTGTTCTGCTCTATCCAGATATCTGCACTGCTCTATCCAGCTATCTGTACTGCGCTATCCAGCTATCTGTACTGCTCTATCCAGCTATCTGTACTGCTCTATCGAGTTATCTGTACTGCGCTATCCAGCTATCTGTACTGCTCTATCCAGCTATCAGTACTGCGCTATCCAACTATCTGTACTGCTCTATCCAGCTATCTGTACTGCGCTATCCAGCTATCTGTACTGCTCTATCCAGCTATCAGTACTGCTCTATCCAGCTATCAGTACTGCTCTATCCAGCTATCTGTACTGCTCTATCCAGCTATCTGTACTGCTCTATCCAGCTATCAGTACTGCTCTATCCAGCTATCAGTACTGTGCTATCCAGCTATCTGTACTGCTCTATCCAGCTATCTGTACTGCTCTATCCAGCTATCAGTACTGCACTATCCAGCTATCAGTACTGCACTATCAGTACTGCTCTATCCAGCTATCAGTACTGCTCTATCCAGCTATCTGTACTGCACTATCCAGCTATCAGTACTGCACTATCCAGCTATCTGTAATGCTCTATCCAGCTATCTGTACTGCGCTATCCAGCTATCTGTACTGCGCTATCCAGCTATCAGTACTGCACTCCCCAGCTCTCAGTACTGCTCTATCCAGCTATCAGTACTGCTCTATCCAGCTATCAGTACTGCGCTATCCAGCTATCAGTGCTGCGCTATCCAGCTATCAGTACTGCGCTATCCAGCTATCAGTACTGCGTTATCCAGCTATCAGTACTGCTCTATCCAGCTATCTGTACTGCTCTATCCAGCTATCTGTACTGCTCTATCCAGCTATCACTACTGCGCTATCCAGCTATCACTACTGCGCTATCCAGCTATCACTACTGCGCTATCCAGCTATCAGTACTGCTCTATCCAGCTATCTGTACTGCTCTATCCAGCTATCAGTACTGCTCTATCCAGCTATCTGTACTGCTCTATCCAGCTATCTGTACTGCGCTATCCAGCTATCAGTACTGCTCTATCCAGCTATCAGTACTGCTCTATCCAGCTATCTGTACTGCTCTATCCAGCTATCAGTACTGTTCTATCCAGCTATCAGTACTGCACTATCTGTACTGCGCTATCCAGCAATCTGTACTTCTCTATCCAGCTATCTGTACTGCTCTATCCAGCTATCTGTACTGCGCTATCCAGCTATCTGTACTGCTCTATTCAGCTATCTGTACTGCGCTATCCAGCTATCTGTACTGCGCTATTCAGCTATCAGTACTGCTCTATCCAGCTATCTGTACTGCTCTATCCAGCTATCTGTACTGCGCTATCCAGCTATCACTACTGCGCTATCCAGCTATCAGTACTGCTCTATCCAGCTATCTGTACTGCTCTATCCAGCTATCAGTACTGCTCTATCCAGCTATCTGTACTGCTCTATCCAGCTATCTGTACTGCGCTATCCAGCTATCAGTACTGCTCTATCCAGCTATCAGTACTGCTCTATCCAGCTATCAGTACTGCTCTATCCAGCTATCAGTACTGTTCTATCCAGCTATCTGTACTGCTCTATCCAGCTATCAGTACTGCTCTATCCAGCTATCTATACTGCGCTATCTAGCTATCAGTACTGCTCTATCCAGCTATCTGTACTGCTCTATCCAGCTATCTGTACTGCGCTATCCAGCTATCAGTACTGCTCTATCCAGCTATCAGTACTGCTCTATCCAGCTATCAGTACTGCTCTATCCAGCTATCAGTACTGCTCTATCCAGCTATCAGTACTGCTCTATCCAGCTATCTGTACTGCTCTATCCAGCTATCTATACTGCGCTATCCAGCTATCAGTACTGCTCTATCCAGCTATCAGTACTGCTCTATCCAGCTATCAGTACTGCTCTATCCAGCTATCAGTACTGCACTATCCAGCTATCTGTACTGCACTATGAAGCTATCAGTACTGCTCTATCCAGCTATCAGTACTGCTCTATCCAGCTATCTGTACTGCTCTATCCAGCTATCTGTACTGCTCTATCCAGCTATCAGTACTGCTCTATCCAGCTATCAGTACTGCTCTATCCAGCTATCAGTACTGCTCTATCCAGCTATCAGTACTGCTCTATCCAGCTATCTGTACTGCTCTATCCAGCTATCTGTACTGCTCTATCCAGCTATCTGTACTGCTCTATCCAGCTATCTGTACTGCACTATCCAGCTATCAGTACTGCTCTATCCAGCTATCAGTACTGCTCTATCCAGCTATCTGTACTGCACTATCCAGCTATCTGTACTGCTCTATCCAGCTATCAGTACTGCTCTATCCAGCTATCAGTACTGCTCTATCCAGCTATCAGTACTGCTCTATCCAGCTATCAGTACTGCTCTATCCAGCTATCTGTACTGCGCTATCCAGCTATCAGTGCTGCTCTATCCAGCTATCAGTGCTGCTCTATCCAGCTATCTGTACTGCGCTATCCAGCTATCAGTACTGCTCTATCCAGCTATCTGTACTGCTCTATCCAGCTATCAGTACTGCGCTATCCAGCTATCAGTACTGCTCTATCCAGCTATCTGTACTGCTCTATCCAGCTATCTGTACTGCTCTATCCAGCTATCTGTACTGCGCTATCCAGCTATCAGTGCTGCTCTATCCAGCTGTCAGGGCTGCTCTATCCAGCTATCTGTACTGCGCTATCCAGCTATCAGTGCTGCTCTATCCAGCTGTCAGGGCTGCTCTATCCAGCTATCTGTACTGCTCTATCCAGCTATCTGTACTGCTCTATCCAGCTATCTGTACTGCTCTATCCAGCTATCTGTACTGCTCTATCCAGCTATCAGTACTGCGCTCCCCAGCTATCAGTACTGCACTCCCCAGCTATCAGTACTGCACTCCCCAGCTATCAGTACTGCACTCCCCAGCTATCAGTACTGCACTCCCCAGCTATCTGTACTGCGCTATCCAACTATCAGTCCTGCGCTATCCAGCTATCAGTACTGCGCTATACAACTATCTGTACTGCTCTATCCAGCTATCAGTACTGCGCTATCCAACTATCAGTACTGCACTCCCCAGCTATCTGTACTGCGCTATCCAACTATCAGTCCTGCGCTATCCAACTATCAGTCCTGCGCTATCCAGCTATCAGTACTGCGCTATCCAACTATCAGTACTGCGCTATCCAGCTATCAGTACTGCTCTATCCAGCTATCAGTACTGCACTATCCAGCTATCAGTACTGCTCTATCCAGCTATCAGTACTGCTCTATCCAGCTATCAGTACTGCGCTATCCAGCTATCAGTACTGCGCTATCCAGCTATCTGTACTGCTCTATCCAGCTATCAGTACTGCTCTATCCAGCTATCTGTACTGCTCTATCCAGCTATCAGTACTGCTCTATCCAGCTATCAGTACTGCACTCCCCAGCTATCGGTACTGCGCTATCCAGCTATCTGTACTGCTCTATCCAGCTATCAGTACTGCTCTATCCAACTATCAGTCCTGCGCTATCCAGCTATCAGTACTGCGCTATCCAACTATCTGTACTGCTCTATCCAGCTATCAGTACTGCGCTATCCAACTATCAGTACTGCACTCCCCAGCTATCTGTACTGCGCTATCCAACTATCAGTCCTGCGCTATCCAACTATCAGTCCTGCGCTATCCAGCTATCAGTTCTGCGCTATCCAACTATCAGTACTGCGCTATCCAGCTATCAGTACTGCTCTATCCAGCTATCAGTACTGCACTATCCAGCTATCAGTACTGCTCTATCCAGCTATCAGTACTGCTCTATCCAGCTATCAGTACTGCGCTATCCAGCTATCAGTACTGCGCTATCCAGCTATCTGTACTGCTCTATCCAGCTATCAGTACTGCTCTATCCAGCTATCTGTACTGCTCTATCCAGCTATCAGTACTGCTCTATCCAGCTATCAGTACTGCTCTATCCAGCTATCTGTACTGCTCTATCCAGCTATCAGTACTGCTCTATCCAGCTATCTGTACTGCTCTATCCAGCTATCAGTACTGCTCTATCCAGCTATCAGTACTGCACTCCCCAGCTATCGGTACTGCGCTATCCAGCTATCTGTACTGCTCTATCCAGCTATCAGTACTGCTCTATCCAGCTCTCTGTACTTTTTATCCAGCTTTCTATACTTCTCTATAAGCTTTTTTAACCCTTTCGGCTTCTCTCACCAGCTGTCTATCCTGTCTGCACTGCTTTATAGTCTCCCTCTTCTTAGCTCTTTGTGCTTTTTTCCTTTTCCTTTATGCAGTTCTGTGCTTCTCTCAATCTGCTGTCTGTCCTTCCTGCCTTGAATTGTGTCCTCTTTAGCTCTTTGTGCTGTTGTGGTTAACTCTGTGTGTATTTGTCACCTGCTATGTGTGCTGTTGTGACCATTTCATTGTGCTTATGCCACCAGGTCTGTGTGCTTATGCCACCGGGTCTGTGCGCTTATGCTACCAGGTATATGTGCTTTGTCACCAGGTCTGTGTGCTTTGTCACCGGATCTGTGTGTTTTGTCACCAGATCTTTGCGCTTATGCCACCAGGTATGTGTGCTTTGTCAACGGATCTGTGTGTTTTGTCAACGAGTCTGTGTGCTTTGTCAACGGGTTTGTGTGCTTATGCCACCAGGTATGTGTACTTTGTCACCGGGTCTGTGTGCCTTGTCAACGAGTCTGTGTGCTTTGTCACCGGCTCTGTGTGCTTTGTCACCGGGTCTGTGTGCTTATGCCACCAGGTATGTGTGCTTTGTCACCAGGTCTGGGAGCTTTGACACCGGGTCTGTGTGCTTTGTCACCAGGTATGTGTGCTTTGACACTGGATCTGTGTGCTTTGACACCGGGTCTGTGTGTGCTTTGTCACTGGGTCTGTGTGCTTTGTCACCAGGTCTGTGTGCTTTGTCACCGGGTCTGTGTGCTTTGACACCGGGTCTGTGTGTGCTTTGTCACTGGGTCTGTGTGCTTTGTCACCGGTGTCTGTGTGCTTTGTCACCGGGTCTGTGTGCTTTGTCACCAGGTCTGTGTGCTTTGACACCAGGTCTGGGAACTTTACTATCAGCTGTCTCCAGCTTTTCTAACCTTCCCTGCCCAGGACTCTGTGCATCTCTGTCTAGCCGTCAGTATTTGTCTAAACTTCTCTGTGTGTTTCCTGCTTTCTCTAATTATTTCCTTCCATGTTTTATCCTTAGGGTTCCTCCAAGTTTCTGATGTTTTTATTTTCACCTTTTTTACTTCTTCCCTTCACAATCAGCCAAATATGATAACTGACACACCAAAGCTCTCTACAAATCTGTGCCACATTCCCTAACCTACCTGTTGCTCTTTAACATGTACATTCTATGTGTATTATATCACATAAACCTCCCCCTCTTTGTATTTTATACCCAGTGAGGGTTCCCAGATGCCTATGCAAAATAACTGACCCATAGGGACTGTGCTGAGCAGTTGGTGTAACTTGCAGAGCATTCTGCTTGTCCAGACCTTGCTCCATCCTGTTCTCTGTATCATTGTTATTGTCTTTTGTGCTGCTTAATTCATTGTTACTTACCATACAGCAATAAAGCACTCTGACCTCGCAGCTCTCTTACCTGTGACATCATATTAGATGTTGCAAATTATCATAGGATGCTGGGCAGAGCAGAAGCAGATCTGTGATATAACTCCTTTATTTTTATACATATTGTTTGTGACTCCCATGGATTCTAAAGTTGGATATTAGTGGGAGTAATATCGAGTGCTATGTGTGCAGACAGGACATTAGATTAGTACAAGATGCTGTGCGCACTGAGCTGGGAATAGCACAAGATGCTGCGCAGACAAAGAGTGGAAGAGATTAGTACAGGATGCTGCGCATGCACATATGAGATGCTATGTATACAACAGTGTAAGGGATTAGTGCAGGATGCTGTGCTTGCAAATATGAGATGCTATGTATACAACAGAGGAAAGAGTTAGTGCAGGATGCTGCACACGCACATATGAGATGCTATGTATACAACAGAGGAAAGAGTTAGTGCAGGATGTGGTGCATGCGCACATGAGATACTATGTATACAACAGAGGAAAGAGTTAGTGCAGGATGCTGTGCATGCGCACATGAGATACTATGTATACAAAAGAGGAAAGAGTTAGTGCAGGATGCTGCGCATGCACACATGAGATGCTATGTATACAAAAGAGGAAAGAGTTAGTGCAGGATGCTGCACATGTCAACATGAGATACTATGTATACAAAAGAAGAAAGAATTAGTGCAGGATGCGGTGCATGCGCACATGAGATACTATGTATACAACAGAGGAAAGAGTTAGTGCAGGATGTTGCGCATGCACATATGAGATGCTATGTATACAACAGAGGAAAGAGTTAGTGCAGGATGCTGTGCATGCGCACATGAGATACTATGTATACAAAAGAAGAAAGAATTAGTGCAGGATGCGGTGCATGCGCACATGAGATACTATGTATACAAAAGAAGAAAGAATTAGTGCAGGATGCGGTGCATGCGCACATGAGATACTATGTATACAACAGAGGAAAGAGTTAGTGCAGAATGTTGCGCATGCACATATGAGATGCTATGTATACAACAGAGGAAAGAGTTAGTGCAGGATGCTGTGCATGCGCACATGAGATACTATGTATACAAAAGAAGAAAGAATTAGTGCAGGATGCGGTGCATGCGCACATGAGATACTATGTATACAACAGAGGAAAGAGTTAGTGCAGGATTCTGCGCATGCACATATGAGATGCTATGTGTACAACAGAGGAAAGAGTTAGTGCAGGATGTGGTGCATGCGCACATGGGATACTATGTATACAACAGAGGAAAGAGTTAGTGCCGGATGCTGTGCATGCGCACATGAGATACTATGTATACAAAAGAGGAAAGAGTTAGTGCAGGATGCTGCGCATGCACATATGAGATACTATGTATACAACAGAAGAAAGAGTTAGTGCAGGATGCTGTGTGTGCATGGAGGGGACATTTAAGATTGCCACAAGATGTATTGTGTAGAATTAACTGGGAATAATAGAGACTATTGTGAGTGTGTAGATTTCAGGAAAATGATGGAATAATGAATTTGCGAGATATGCCCAGCTATATAGAACATATAACTCCCTCATTCCCTGCCTAAACAGGAAGTGACATTTTATGCATTAAAACCAAGGCAGCACACTCTCTCTCCACCCCAAGTTCTGTCTGTTTGTCTCTCTGTTGCCTTGCATGAATATGAGCCGTCTGTGGATATATCTAGTCTCTTTTGTCCTGAAAGTTACCTTTTTCCACCTGAGGGGGTGAGGGGAGGGATGCGTGGCAGGACACGAATATTGTTAGCGTGTTTGTAAGAAACAAAATCTCAGACCAAGGACTCAACTAATAATATTTATTTTGAAATGGGCCCTGCAATAATAGCCAAGCCTCTGGCTCCAATTGTTGTGTATGCCAAATGACAAATAAAATGTTGCTTTACGGCCACAAGGCAGCCATCTTGGATTATAGTTTTGCCATCATATAGAAAATGGCTGCCATGGGCAGTTAAAGGCAACACATTACACTGTGTCTTGATCAATCCTTGTTATTAAGCATACAACTGGCACAATTTAAATGCGGCATGTATGGCCTACTTTCTACAGTTATATTATATTGCAATTATAGTAGCCAAATTAATAAAATGATTGGATTTTAAACTTACAATATTATCAAAAAGCAGCACAAAAAATGCTTTTAAAATAACCTCATTGCTCAGGCCAAGTTGCCCTTCTTCAATTGAAGAAAGTGAAGCTGCTACAATTGACTATGTCTGTTTATACTTTTTTGCATATAGGTAATATATTTCTGAATTTGGGCTTATTTTGGTAGAAGCCAATTTTATGGGTAGTGCCACCAAAACCTGAAGTATTTAAAGCCAAAGGGCTACGAGCGACCAGGAAGAGCTAGGTCTCAAAATGGCTGCCACCAAAGCCGCCATATTGTATGAGTGTCCCTCATCCCTTTGTGTGTGCTGTGCCCTCGTTTTTTTCAGGTGTCTAATTGGCTTTTTTGTCTTTGGATTTGCTGTAAACGTTTTCTCCGTTAGCGGCCTTGCAATTTGCATGTTTGTTTAATTTAAAGAGCGTCTCTGGGTCAAGACGACAATTTAAACGAGTACGCATTCAAAAGAAGGGGTCACACAGAGAGGGAGGGGAAGAGCAGGGGGGGCAGGGTGAGGCATGGAGGCGAGAATTTAAATGAACTAAAATAAAAACTATTATATGAGACAGTGGCAGAGCCTGCTCAATCCTTGCATTATGGAGGAAGAAGGCCCGTTGCCTAGGAGACAGTAAAAGTCAACAGGAAGAGGGTTAGGGAACTGGGGTGCAGTGGTACCTCACTCAGGCAGAGGACCACGCTGATTCTGGTGAAGACCACGTATCAGTATGTGGCTTTTGTTTCAACAGTGATACGCCTGCTCCAGCCACAGTCATCTCTCAAATGGAAATATAGAATTTTAACCCCTTGTTTCCAGGGATTGGTCTGCCGCTCAACATATCCCCCCCTGTTCCCCTTCTTTATTGTTAACCCCTTTAACTGCCAGAGGGACCTGCAACATTATACCTCACTTGCAGCCTAAGAGGTTAACTACTCTCGCTTCCCCCCCCTTCCCCCTCCCTCTGTCTGAGAATTTTTTTCGATGTTTAAAAATGTCTCAGTTGAAAAAATAATAATAATGTGAATTGCAAAAAAAATTGTTTTAAGGTTGAAAAAAAAATGAGAAAAAAAATGAAAAAAATTATGGAAAAAAACTGCTTGCATGTTACAAAAATGTGAAAAAAAAAAATACAGCAGAAACCGTGGAAAAAAAAAGATAAAAAAAAAAAGAAGAAAAATCTGAATTCTCGGTTTAAAGAAATGTGTCGTTCTTTATTTGTTTTATCCATTTATCTTTTTGTGCAGCTGAAACAAACATTGAAAGTATTGAAAGAGAAAAAGAAAAAATATTAAGTTTAAAAAAAATAATATTATTTTTCCCACAACACAATGTGTTTCTGTGAAGTAAACAAAATCCTGTGTTTTGTGTCTGTAACTATCCTGCTGTCTTGTGTCTGGTTGGGAGCAAATTACAATTGGTTTCCTGGAGTTAACCCTTCATCTTTCAGAGGAGTCCTCTTTTCTGAAGAATACGTTAAAGGGACATTAAACTCAGAAATACACTATTTAAACAAGTGATATTTTTGCATGAACAATGTGAACTTTAAAGGGACAGTCTACACCTTTTCTATATCATGCAGCATTAAAGGTAAAAAAGTTATTTTAGCCACTTTGAAAATGGCTGCCAAGCTCCGCCTACTAATGGCGTCCAATAACAAAAAGGCTCATTAGTTGGATTCAATAGACTGTCAATGCTATTCAGCAGAGTGCATAAATATAGCCCATATTGTGATGCCATCAATGGGCGGAGCTTGACAGCCATTTCAAAGTATCCAGACACAATATTCATTTTAAAATAACTTTTTACCATTCCTACTGCATGATATAGAAAGGGGGAAGGAGGCTATTTGCAGCTTAATTTAAGGTAAGAGGTAGGTGTAGACTGTCCCTTTAAATAGATATTAAAACTAGCAGGAAATACATGTTTGTGCACATTTAATTACTAGTGTCAGTTCATTAGATGATAATGAATGTTCTAATGGTGCATACAGGGTCAGACTGGAACCAAAAATAGGCCCAGGCATTTTAAGGAAGAGCAGCCCACCCCTCCCACTTTTTTTTAATTTAACTAGACCTCAAAACTAACTAGTATAATGCACTAGTTTGATTTACAAAAAACAAAACATTTAACATTTGTAACACCCCTCTGTGTGTTTTGTAAATTATTTGCCATTAAATAGTAAAGTGAAATGTAATAAAAAAACAGAAGCTTTTAAATTTCTTATTTAAATAAAGTATAACCGCTTATTGCTCATCAGCCTGTGTAGTCAGAATTAGTCAGAATAACAGACACCTGAGTTAGGCAGGACACAGCAAGGCATGGAAGGGCTGGCTCTGCGTCATGCACAAATAATGCTGCTTGCGACTGGACAGGGCTAAGACAACACTCACTGGCCAGAGCCTACCAGGCACATGCCCTCTTTGTCCTATGCTCAGTCCGAGCCTGGATGTATAGTAACAAATCCCACAAGAATAAATAATCTGCTACCTAACCTCATGCAACAAAGAACAAAAACCTGGCTTTAGTGTCCCTTTAAGAAGCACCTGGTATTATGGATTAGCCAATGACAGAACCACAGTATAAATATCACAAGTGACATATTTTATTTTAACATTTGGTTTTTTTTTTAAAATTATTATTTAAATATACACGTGTGCTGAAATTCCAAGAAATGATAGATTTCTGTGTGCGTGCGCAGGTGGGTGTTTGTATGTGTGAACATGTGTGTACACGCATTTATGTGTGGGTGCACGTGTGTTTATGTGTGTGCGTGTATTTATGTCTGGGTGCACTTGTGTGTTTGGG
Organism: Bombina bombina; assembly: GCF_027579735.1. Lineage (NCBI taxonomy): Eukaryota > Metazoa > Chordata > Amphibia > Anura > Bombinatoridae > Bombina > Bombina bombina. The sequence continues at coordinate 35,609,658 of NC_069509.1, forward strand.
TGCATGTGTGCGTTTATGTGTGAGTGCGCGTATGCATGCATGTTTATGTGCGTGCGTGCCTGAGTGTATCTCTTAATACATGATTTTAGCTGTGTTCTTCATGGATCCTATGTATATAGAAGGCAATTGTATAACTAAACCACATAGCTACTGTAAGAATCTAATTCCCTGTGTCCAGCCTAAAGTATATGAAGGTTATTGATCCCAAAACATTTTGAAAAACAGTTTGGTTAACTACAACAACCAATTGAATCTGGTTTTACGGTGTATCTGCCTTTCACTGCGTCATCAAATTGCTCTGTCTGTGGGCGTCATCCAAATGCCATTGGCTAATAGCCATCATATAAACAAATAGGCTCTATGACAAAACAACATACAGAGCTACACTTTTGCATAATAAACTTGAAATGCACAATGGTATATAAAGTAAAGGCACAGCTGATACGTTTATTACATTCAAATCTGCTTCATGAACACCCTTTTAAATAGTTTGGCCTCTCCCATCCCCACTGGGAGGTTAATTTATGTTGCTGCCTCTTATTACATCTCTTTTTTTAGCCAATACTGCAGTATTGATATTTTCATTATAGGTGGTGGTTCAAGAAGAAAAAGCAACAATTTCAAATGATAACATAAAGATAAAGGAGCTATTTGTAAACTATTGAATACACTATAGAAGGTAAAATGGATGATGGGGAACATATTACATTTACCGTCCAATGCTTATTTTATTAATTGATATTAATTGAGCAATCATAAAATTATCTGTTGCACTAGAGCGTTTTACTATTGCTTGCACAGAGCTATGTGTTTAAATCCTTCTGACTAGTTCTTACACTACATTATCTTTTTAGCTCACTACGCTTTTGTTTGCAATACAGCCTTTTTAACTTCAGCAAAATTGATGGATAATTCTGACACTTTAACAGTTTTTTAAATTACGTTAACCCATCATGCAAGCACCTGAGAAATGTGTCTACCCTAAAAATCCTGAGCCCTTCATGCAAATGTAATACATATGGTTATGTGATTTATATACACAGGACCATGGAGAATATGGAAATCAAATTTATTGCACATCACTGGCATAAAGATCCAAAATTCTGGTGCAGGTTTTGCTGATGGGAGATTTCTGTGGTTGTGTGATATAGATACAGTCTAAAACAATAACTACTAATTCCAAATCTAGTAGTATTTACTGATATGGCTACAAAACAGAATCAACAATTATGCAAAAAAAAAAAAAAAAATCCTGCTTGGGGGAAGCTTCTGTTATATCAGATACATTAGGTCTGTATCAGCCATACTCCTCTGTTTAAATAGTTGTGTATTGTGATCCAATAATTAAAAATGTTACTATCCATTTAAAATAACCCTGTCATTCAAATTGAATTCCTTTAAACTCATCAAACGCCGCAGCATATCAGAGTGCTTTTCGTTATGTATTTTTATTACCCACATTGGCCTGAACTTTAACGTTTTTTCCTACCAGTAAAATACCAGCTGTGTAGCAAAATTGTGACTATTTAAAGGGACAGTCTACACCAGAATTGTTTAAAAAGATAGATAATCCCTTAATTACCCATTACCCAGTTTTGCACAACCAACATGGTTATATTAATACACTTTTTACCTCTGTGATTACCTTGTATCTAAGCCTCTGCAGACTGCCCCTTATTTCAGTTCTTTTGCAGACTTGCATTTTAGACAATCAGTGCTGACTCATAAATCACTCCATGGTTGTGAGCATAATGTTTATCTATATGGCACACATGAACTAACCCCCTCTATCTGTGAAAAACTGTAAAATGCATTCAGAGAAAAGGCGACCTTGAAGAGCTTAGAAATTAGCATATGAGCCTACCTAGGTTTAGCTTTCAACAAAGAATACCAAGAGAACAAAGCACATTTGATGATAAAAAAAATTGGAAAGATGTTTAAATTACATGCCCTATCTGAATCATGAAAGTTTCATTTTGACTAGACCGTCCCTTTAAAATGAATAAAGTGGTTTCTGAAAAGCTAGCAGTATAGTCTATGGCCATTTAGGCAGTTTGTAGCCAGATCATCTTAGACTGTAGCTAACAAATGTCACTGTGTTTTCCTTCTGCAAGTGAAGTTGCTGTAGTAAAGTGATAATACACTTATCTCTATCATTCTATATGTTTGTGTCAATGGTTATGTCTGTGTGTAATTGCCTAGCAGTATTTATGGGCATATGAATTGCTGTAATATGTCTGTTAACTTAAATGTACGTGTGAGTCTATGTTCTTCTACAGGAGAAACTCAAAAAATTAGAATATCGTGCAAAAGTTAATTTATTTCACTAATGCAACTTAAAAGGTGAAACTAATATATGAGATAGACTCATTACATGCAAAGCAAGATAGTTCAAGCCGTGATTTGTCATAATTGTGATGATTATGGCTTACAGCTCATGACAGCTTACAGCCCCAAATCCACAACCTCAGAAAATTAGAATATTGTGAAAAGGTGCAATATTCTAGGCTCAAAGTGTCCCACTCTAATCAGCTAATTAAGCCATAACCTGTAAAGGGTTCCTGAGCCTTTAAATGGTCTCTCAGTCTGGTTCAGTAGGAATCACAATCATGGGAAAGACTGCTGACCTGACAGTTGTGCAGAAAACCATCATTGACACCCTCCATAAGGAGGGAAATCCTCAAAAGGGAATTGCAAAAGAAGTTGGATGTTCCCAAAGTGCTGTATCAAAGCACATTAATAGAAAGTTATGTGGAAGGGAAAAGTGTGGAAGATAAAGGTGCACAAGCAGCAGGGATGACCGAAGCCTGGAGAGGATTGTCAGGAAAAGGCCATTCAAAAGTGTTGGGGACTTTCACAAGGAGTGGACTGAGGCTGGAGTCAGTGCATCAAGAGCCACCAAACACAGACGGATCCTGGACATGGGCTTCAAATGTCGTATTCCTCTTGTCAAGCCACTCCTGAACAACAAACAACGTCAGAAGCATCTTACCTAGGCTAAAGAAAAACAGACCTGGTCTGTTGCTCAGTGGTCCAAAGTCCTCTTTTCTGATGAGAGAAAATTTTGGAAACCAAGGACCCAGAGTATGGAGGAAGAATGGAGAGGCACACACTGCAAGATGCTTGAAGTCCAGTGTGAAGTTTCCACAGTCTGTGTTGATTTGGGGAGCCATGTCATCTGCTGGTGCTGGTCCACTGTATGCAGACGTCTATCAGGAGATTTTGGAGCACTTCATGCTTCCTTTCGCAGACGAGCTCTATGGGGATGCTGACTTCATTTTCCAGCAGGACTTGGCACCTGCCCACACTGCCAAAAGCACCAAAACCTGGTTCAATGACCGTGGGATTACTGTGCTTGATTGGCCAGCAAACTCGCCTGACCTGAACCCCATAGAGAATCTATGGGGCATTGCCAAGAGAAAGATGAGAGACATGAGACCGAACAATGCAGAAAAGCTAAAGGCCGCTATTGAAGCATCCTGGTCTTCCATAACACCTCAGAAGTGCCACAGGCTGATAGCTTCCATGCCACACCGCATTGAGGCAGTAATTGCTGCAAAAGGGGTCCAAACCAAGTACTGAGTACATACAGTATGCATGCTTATACTTTTCAGAGGTCCGATATTGTTCTATGTACAATCCTTGTTTTATTGATTGCATTTAATATTCTAATTTTCTGAGATTGTGGATTTGGGGTTTTCATGAGCTGTAAATCATAATCATCACAATTATGACAAATCACGGCTTGAATTATCTTGCTTTGCATGTAATGAGTCTATCTCATATATTAGTTTCACCTTTTAAGTTGCATTAGTGAAATAAATTAACTTTTGTATGATATTCTAATTTTTCGAGTTTCACCTGTATATGTGAAGTCTTCAATGTTTGGTTTGTTCTACAAATAGAGAGTGTAGTACACAAAGTAACCACATGGTGTCTCTGTTTATGTATTTAACCATAGCAGGAGATAAAAAGGAACCTGCAATACTCACACAGGCCATTAGGTGTCATAAAATGATCTGCTGTACAGAGCTACTGTCTGAGATACATTGGGGACAGTAGATGAAGTACAAAGAGTGACCACATGGTGGAGCCATCATCTTACACAGAACGGATATAGTATGCACAGGGTGTCACAGAGCAGGTGGCACAGGAATCCCTGCAGGTGGCACAGGAATCCCTGCAGGTGGCAGGAATGAGAACCCAAGAGGACACGCTTACTGCCGCTGCAGAAGGAACACCTTGTTGCAGATCATCGCAGAAGGAACACCTTGCTGCAGAGCAGTGCAAAGTAAAATACCTCCCCAGATCATTACACTTAAGCCCCCTCTGTGGGTCCGCGACATTATAGCACTTAACCCATTCTGCAGAGCATTGCACAGTCATCCCCTCCGCTGAGTCAGCTGCATCATCCTCTCTGTGTCCAGCACCTGCAGTGACCGTTTTACATGTGATAACATTTATGATATAATATGACGTTATTCCACCCAATACACATCTGAAGTGACTGCAGAATGCAAAATACCCCTGTCCTGTTACTGCAGATTGCTCAGCATTTACTGCACTTGGGGCCAGATTACGCACGCAGCGCTATTTATTGCTCCTGCTTGCACGCTAACTCCGCTAGAAGTAAGCTTTTTGCACGCGCCGGGTAGCACTCGTATTACAAGTTGAAAGTAAAAAGTTTTGGCTCGCGCCATAATCCGATGCGCACAAAGAGCTGAAGTTAGAATATTGCATCTTTGTTAAGATATTTCTCCATAGAAGTCAATGGAGAAAAAAATGTGAAAAAACAAAAACTAAGACCCTTACTCGCACGAGAATATGATCGCTTAGTCTCAAGTACTCTAATCCGACATGAAAATCAGAATATTTCACATTCCAACGTTCTAGCAGAATATGTTTCTACAATTCTACAATTTCTACATATATCTAATGGTATTTTGGTACAATAGATGCCAAAATATATATGATTATATATAAGAATAGATTTATACAGATATATATAGGAATATCTATTTATAAATACTTAGAACATATTCTGCTATGTGAAGAACAATGCAATGTGAAATATTTACAGTAAATACACAGTATAACACTTTATTAAATATGAATATTGCATAAATATGTTTTAACATGTTTTCATCTACTTGACTGCAAAGGGCTTCAATGCATATATATATACTGTATATATTTATTTATATACATTTTTAAATATGTATTTACGTGTTTATATGTGTCTGTAAGTACATATATACACATATAAATATGTATTTATGTGTTTGTATTTAGCTGTTTATATGTGTCTGTAAGTACATATATACACATATAAATATGTATTTAGCTGTTTATATGTGTCTAAGTACATATATACACATATAAATATGTATTTAGCTGTTTATATGTGTCTGTAAGTACATATATACACATATAAATATGTATTTAGCTGTTTATATGTGTCTGTAAGTACATATATACACATATAAATATGTATTTATGTGTTTGTATTTAGCTGTTTATATGTGTCTGTAAGTACATATATACACATATAAATATGTATTTATGTGTTTATATGTGTCTGTAAGTACATATATACAGATATAAATATGTATTTAGCTGTTTATATGTGTCTGTAAGTACATATATACACATATAAATATGTATTTAGCTGTTTATATGTGTCTGTAAGTACATATATACAGATATAAATATGTATTTAGCTGTTTATATGTGTCTGTAAGTACATATATACACATATAAATATGTTGGTACACACATATAAACATAACATACTTATACATATATAGACATGTATATGTAGGTATCTCTATGTGAAAGCCCTTTGCAGACCTCATATCTTTGAGCCCTTATAACTTTTTTGTGCAATAATTTTTGTAACACTGTTTATTAGACACTGTTATTATGAGCGTAACTGTAATTTTAAATGTATTTTTGATGTGTTTTGTGTTCTACGGTCGCACTACCCCGACGTGTGTTAAATTCAATTGCGTGATTGCATTAACTTGCAACTTTTTATACAAGTGCTACATCCGAAGCGCGCAAACAGCCGCAAAAAAACCCAATATCGATTGCGTGTAACTCTTAGTGCACCGCTCATAATCTGGCCCATAATGCACTGCTGTTAGTGAACTGACCCAACACAGCTCTATCACTGCCTCCGACTCTTCACTGCTAATACTCTACTGACCACCCCACAAGCACACCGCTCTCTCATTGCCCCACTCTGGTCTGTCAATTGTCTGTTATTTCGGTAGAGATTCTCCTTCAGCTCATGACCTCCAACCCCATCCTGTAATCCTCTGCTATTTCTGTACTTACCCCACCCAGCCGCCCTCTCATTGCCCCTGTCCCTCCCACTGATATTTCTGTAACCCTAAAACCCCTAAAACACAGCTGTCACTGTTCACAGCCAACTGTAGGGACACAAGTAAACACATACATATACAAAAAATATACACATTTATATAAACAATAAGACCTAGACACAAGTACACACACATATATATATATATATAAATACAGCAATATACACATTTATACAAACACAGAGACCTAGACACAATTACACACATATATATACACAATATACACATTTATACAAACACAAAGAGACCTAGACACAAGTACACACATATATATACAGCAATATACACATTTATACAAACACAAAGAGACCTAGACACAAGTACACACATATATATACAACAATATACACATTTATACAAACACAAAGAGACCTAGACACAAGTACACACATATATACAATAATATACACATTTATACAATCACAAAGAGACCTAGACACAAGTACATACATATATATATATACAATATACACATTTATATAAACACAAAGAGACCTAGACACAAGTACACACATATATATACACAATATACACATTTATACAAGCACAAAGACCTAGACACAAGTACACACATGTATATATATACAGCAATATACACATTTATACAAACACAAAGAGACCTAGACACAAGTACACACATATATATATACAATATACACATTTATATAAACACAAAGAGACCTAGACACAAGTACACACATATATATACACAATATACACATTTATACAAACACAAAGACTTAGACACAAGTACACACATATATATATACAGCAATATACACATTTATACAAACACAAAGAGACCTAGACACAAGTACACACATATATATATACAATATACACATTTATACAAACACAAAGAGACCTAGACACAAGTACACACATATATACACAATATACACATTTATACAAACACAAAGACCTAGACACAAGTACACACACATATATATATACAGCAATATACACATTTATACAAACACAAAGAGACCTAGACACAAGTACACACATATATATATATATACAATATACACATTTATATAAACACAAAGAGACCCAGACACAAGTACACACATATATATACACCATATACACATTTATACAAACACAAAGACCTAGACACAAGTACACACATATATATATATATACAACAATATACACATTTATACAAACACAAAGAGACCTTGACACAAGTACACACACACATATATATACAACAATATACACATTTATACAAACACAAAGAGAACTAGACACAAGTACACACATATATATACAACAATATACACATTTATACAAACACAAAGACCTAGACACAAGTACACACATATATATATAACAATATACACATTTATACAAACACAAAGACCTAGACACAAGTACACACATATATATATACAACAATATACACATTTATACAAACACAAAGAGACCTAGACACAAGTACACACATATATATATATATATATACAACAATATACACATTTATACAAACACAAAGAGACCTAGACACAAGTACACACATATATATATATATATATACAACAATATACACATTTAAACAAACACAAAGACCTAGACACAAGTACACACATATATATACAGCAATATACACATTTATACAAACACAAAGAGACCTAGACACAAGTACACACACATATATATATATATATATATATATATATATATACAACAATATACACATTTATACAAACATAAAGAGACCTAGACACAAGTACACACATATATATACAACAATATACACATTTATACAAGCACAAAGAGACCTAGACACAAGTACACACATATATATACAACAATATACACATTTATACAAACACAAAGAGACCTTGACACAAGTACACACATATATATACAACAATATACACATTTATACAAACACAAAGAGACCTAGACACAAGTACACACATATATATACAGCAATATACACATTTATACAAACACAAAGACCTAGACACAAGTACACACATATATATACAACAATATACACATTTATACAAACACAAAGAGACCTAGACACAAGTACACACATATATACACAATATACACATTTATACAAACACAAAGAGACCTAGACACAAGTACACATATATATATGTATACAATATACACATTTATACAAACACAAAGACCTAGACACAAGTACACACATATATATATAACAATATACACATTTATACAAACACAAAGAGACCTAGACACAAGTACACACATATATATACAGCAATATACACATTTATACAAACACAAAGAGACCTAGACACAAGTACACACATATATGTACAACAATATACACATTTATACAAACATAAAGAGACCTAGACACAAGTACACACATATATGTACAACAATATACACATTTATACAAACATAAAGAGACCTAGACACAAGTACACACATATATATATACAACAATATACACATTTATACAAACACAAAGAGACCTAGACACAAGTACACACATATATATATATACAACAATATACACATTTATACAAACACAAAGAGACCTAGACACAAGTACACACATATATATACAGCAATATACACATTTATACAAACACAAAGAGACCTAGACACAAGTACACACATATATATACAACAATATACACATTTATACAAACACAAAGAGACCTAGACACAAGTACACACATATATACAACAATATACACATTTATACAAACACAGAGACCTAGACACAAGTACACACATATATACAACAATATACACATTTATACAAACACAAAGAGACCTAGACACAAGTACACACATATATACAACAATATACACATTTATACAAACAAAAAGAGACCTAGACACAAGTACACACATATATATACACAATATACACATTTATACAAACACAAAGAGACCTAGACACAAGTACACACATATATATATACAACAATATACACATTTATACAAACACAAAGAGACCTAGACACAAGTACACACATATATATATATATACAACAATATACACATTTATACAAACACAAAGAGACCTAGACACAAGTACACACATATATATATACAACAATATACACATTTATACAAACACAAAGAGACCTAGACACAAGTACACACATATATATACAACAATATACACATTTATACAAACACAAAGAGACCTAGACACAAGTACACACATATATAACAATATACACATTTATACAAACACAGAGACCTAGACACAAGTACACACATATATACAACAATATACACATTTATACAAACATAAAGAGACCTAGACACAAGTACACACATATATACAATAATATACACATTTATACAAACACAAAGAGACCTAGACACAAGTACACACATATATACAATAATATACACATTTATACAATCACAAAGAGACCTAGACACAAGTACACACATATATATATATACAATAAACACATTTATACAAACACAAAGAGACCTAGACACAAGTACACACATATATATACAACAATATACACATTTATACAAACACAAAGAGACCTAGACACAAGTACACATATATATATATATATACACAATATACACATTTATACAAACACAAAGAGACCTAGACACAAGTACACACATATATATATATATACAATATACACATTTATACAAACACAAAGAGACCTAGACACAAGTACACACATATATATACAACAATATACACATTTATACAAACACAAAGAGACCTAGACACAAGTACACATATATATATATATATATATATATGTATATATATATATAATATACACATTTATACAAACACAAAGAGACCTAGACACAAGTACACACATATATATATACAACAATATACACATTTATACAAACACAAAGATACCTAGACACAAGTACACATATATATATATTTATATATATATATATATATATATATATATATATATATATATATATATATATACACAATATACACATTTATACAAACACAAAGAGACCTAGACACAAGTACACACATATATATACAACAATATACACATTTATACAAAGATACCTAGACACAAGTACACACATATATATATACAACAATATACACATTTATACAACCACAAAGAGACCTAGACACAAGTACACACATATATATATAACAATATACACATTTATACAAACACAGAGACCTAGACACAAGTACACACATATATATACAGCAATATACACATTTATACAAACACAAAGAGACCTAGACACAAGTACACACATATATATACAGCAATATACACATTTATACAAACACAAAGAGACCTAGACACAAGTACACACATATATATATATAACAATATACACATTTATACAAACACAGAGACCTAGACACAAGTACACACATATATATACAGCAATATACACATTTATACAAGCACAAAGAGACCTAGACACAAGTACACACATATATATACAGCAATATACACATTTATACAAACACAAAGAGACCTAGACACAAGTACACACATATATATACAACAATATACACATTTATACAAACACAAAGAGACCTAGACACAAGTACACACATATATATATACAGCAATATACACATTTATACAAACACAAAGAGACCTAGACACAAGTACACACATATATATACAACAATATACACATTTATATAAACACAAAGATACCTAGACACAAGTACACACATATATATATACAACAATATACACATTTATATAAACACAAAGATACCTAGACACAAGTACACACATATATATACACACAATATACACATTTATACAAACACAAAGAGACCTAGACACAAGTACACACATATATATATAACAATATACACATTTATACAAACACAGAGACCTAGACACAAGTACACACATATATATACAGCAATATACACATTTATACAAACACAAAGAGACCTAGACACAAGTACACACATATATATACAGCAATATACACATTTATACAAACACAAAGAGACCTAGACACAAGTACACACATATATATATAACAATATACACATTTATACAAACACAGAGACCTAGACACAAGTACACACATATATATACAGCAATATACACATTTATACAAGCACAAAGAGACCTAGACACAAGTACACACATATATATACAGCAATATACACATTTATACAAACACAAAGAGACCTAGACACAAGTACACACATATATATACAACAATATACACATTTATACAAACACAAAGAGACCTAGACACAAGTACACACATATATATATACAGCAATATACACATTTATACAAACACAAAGAGACCTAGACACAAGTACACACATATATATACAACAATATACACATTTATATAAACACAAAGATACCTAGACACAAGTACACACATATATATACACACAATATACACATTTATACAAACACAAAGAGACCTAGACACAAGTACACACATATATATACAACAATATACACATTTATACAATCACAAAGAGACCTAGACACAAGTACATATATATATATATATACAATATACACTTTTATATAAACACAAAGAGACCTAGACACAAGTACACACATATATATATACACAATATACACATTTATACAAACACAAAGACCTAGACACAAGTACACACATATATATATATACAGCAATATACACATTTATACAAACACAAAGAGACCTAGACACAAGTACACACATATATATATATATACAATATACACATTTATATAAACACAAAGAGACCTAGATACAAGTACACACATATATATACACAATATACACATTTATACAAACACAAAGACCTAGACACAAGTACACACATATATATATATATATACAGCAATATACACATTTATACAAACACAAAGAGACCTAGACACAAGTACACACATATATATATATATACAATATACACATTTATACAAACACAAAGAGACCTAGACACAAGTACACACATATATATATACACCATATACACATTTATACAAACACAAAGACCTAGACACAAGTACACACATATATATACACCATATACACATTTATAAAAACACAAAGAGACCCAGACACAAGTACACACATATATATACACCATATACACATTTATACAAACACAAAGACCTAGACACAAGTACACATATATATATATATATACAACAATATACACATTTATACAAACACAAAGAGACCTTGACACAAGTACACACACACATATATATACAACAATATACACATTTATACAAACACAAAGAGAACTAGACACAAGTACACACATATATATACAACAATATACACATTTATACAAACACAAAGACCTAGACACAAGTACACACATATATATACAACAATATACACATTTATACAAACACAAACAGACCTAGACACAAGTACACACATATATATATATATATACATACAACAATATACACATTTAAACAAACACAAAGACCTAGACACAAGTACACACATATATATACAGCAATATACACATTTATACAAACACAAAGAGAAATAGACACAAGTACACATATATATATATATATATATATATATATATATACAACAATATACACATTTATTCAAACATAAAGAGACCTAGACACAAGTACACACATATATATACAACAATATACACATTTATACAAACACAAAGAGACCTAGACACAAGTACACACATATATATACAACAATATACACATTTATACAAGCACAAAGAGACCTTGACACAAGTACACACATATATATACAACAATATACACATTTATACAAACACAAAGACCTAGACACAAGTACACACATATATATATATATAACAATATAAACATTTATACAAACACAAAGACCTAGACACAAGTACACACATATATATACAACAATATACACATTTATACAAACACAAAGAGACCTAGACACAAGTACACACATATATATACAACAATATACACATTTATACAAACATAAAGAGACCTAGACACAAGTACACACATATATGTACAACAATATACACATTTATACAAACATAAATAGACCTAGACACAAGTACACACATATATATATACAATATACACATTTATACAAACATAAAGAGACCTAGACACAAGTACACACACATATATATATATATACAATATACACATTTATAAAAACACAAAGAGACCTAGACACAAGTACACACATATATACAACAATATACACATTTATACAAACATAAATAGACCTAGACACAAGTACACACATATATATACAACAATATACACAGTTATACAAACACAAAGAGACCTAGACACAAGTACACACATATATGTACAACAATATACACATTTATACAAACATAAAGAGACCTAGACACAAGTACACACATATATGTACAACAATATACACATTTATACAAACATAAATAGACCTAGACACAAGTACACACATATATATATACAATATACACATTTATACAAACATAAAGAGACCTAGACACAAGTACACACATATATATATATACAATATACACATTTATAAAAACACAAAGAGACCTAGACACAAGTACACACATATATACAACAATATACACATTTATACAAACACAAAGAGACCTAGACACAAGTACACACACACACACACACACATATATATATATATATATATATATATATATATATATACACAGTTATACAAACACAAAGAGACCTAGACACAAGTACACACATATATGTACAACAATATACACATTTATACAAACATAAAGAGACCTAGACACAAGTACACACATATATGTACAACAATATACACATTTATACAAACACAAAGAGACCTAGACACAAGTACACACATATATATACAACAATATACACATTTATACAAACACAAAGAGACCTAGACACAAGTACACACATATATATACAACAATATACACATTTATAGAAACATAAAGAGACCTAGACACAAGTACACACATATATACAATGATATACACATTTATACAAACACAAAGATACCTAGACACAAGTACACACATATATACAATAATATACACATTTATACAATCACAAAGAGACCTAGACACAAGTACACACATGTATATATACAATATACACATTTATACAAACACAAAGAGACCTAGACACAAGTACACACATATATATACAACAATATGCACATTTATACAAACACAAAGAGACCTAGACACAAGTACACACATATATATACAACAATATACACATTTATAGAAACATAAAGAGACCTAGACACAAGTACACACATATATACAATGATATACACATTTATACAAACACAAAGAGACCTAGACACAAGTACACACATATATACAATAATATACACATTTATACAATCACAAAGAGACCTAGACACAAGTACACACATGTATATATACAATATACACATTTATACAAACACAAAGAGACCTAGACACAAGTACACACATATATATACAATATACACATTTATACAAACAGAAAGACCTAGACACAAGTACACACATATATATACACCATATACACATTTATACAAACACAAAGAGACCCAGACACAAGTACACACATATATATACACCATATACACATTTATACAAACACAAAGACCTAGACACAAGTACACATATATATATATATATACAACAATATACACATTTATACAAACACAAAGAGACCTTGACACAAGTACACACACACACATATATATACAACAATATACACATTTATACAAACACAAAGAGACCTAGACACAAGTACACACATATATACAACAATATACACATTTATACAAACACAAAGACCTAGACACAAGTACACACATATATATACAACAATATACACATTTATACAAACACAAAGAGACCTAGACACAAGTACACACATATATATATATATATACAACAATATACACATTTATACAAACACAAAGAGACCTAGACACAAGTACACACATATATATATATATATATACATACAACAATATACACATTTAAACAAACAC